>NW_007248822.1:929547-973467 GCF_000164805.1 Carlito syrichta
GGTCTCGAACCCGCGGGCTCAGGCAATCCACTCACCTCAGCCTTCCAAAGGCGTGGGATTACAGGCTGAGCCACCGAACTAATGTGATGTATTTTGCCTGAGTCACTTCCTCCGGCAAATTCCTCTGGGGCATCTTTATCTTTTTCCTTACAACCACATTCCTCCTCTATATCTGTAAATTCACCTTCACTAAGTGCCTATGGTTGCATGTCTAATGTCTCAAATGGCAGCAGTGTCAACATTTCCATGTCAGCTATTTCTTCTGTAACTCCACTTATATTTTATTTGAATTTCACCACTAGGGTTACCACTTTGAACTTGCTGCCTTCTTGTTTTTGTTGGCCCATTCCCTCTTTTGGTTATCCATTTTTGTAGAATGCCATGAGGATTTATTACTAGCAGACGGGAGGCAACACAATGACCCATTTTGCTGTGTGTAAACTGAATAACAGATACACAGTGACCAGTTAGCGAGCACTGTCAGGCAGATTTTGAAAGAGTGATATGATTGATCACGAGTCATGAGATGTATCTGTTATATACACAGTGATTTTGTGAACCAAAGAAGCAATGAAATCTTGCTTTATGCAATTCTTCACAGTTAATATAATGTGGCAACTTCCTTCTTCTTCCTTTCTTCGTCTAGTTGTTAGTCACTTTTCACTCCTTGCTTTCTCTTATACTGCCCATCCAATCCGTCAACTATTCTTGTCAACTCTATGTTCAAAAGATAATTAGAATCCTGCTATTTGTCACTGCTGTCATCCTCATCTGGGCCATCATCATCTATCACCTAGCTTCCTAACTTGCCTCTCTCCTTCTATCCTCGTTCCCCTATGTCTATATTCTTTACAACAATCAGGATGATCCTTTAAAAATGTGAGTTGGCAGAGTGCGGAGACTCACACCTATAATCCCAGCACTTTGGGAGGTTGAGGTGAGAGGATTGCCTGAACCCAGGGGTTTGAGGCCAACCTGGGCAACTTTGCAAGACCTTGTCTCTACAATAAGTAAAAATATTAGCTGGGTGTGGTGGCATGTACCTGTAGTTCCAGTTACTTGGAAGACTGAGGTGGAAGGATGAGGCTGTGTAGTAGCCATGAGTGTGGCACTGCACTCCAGCTTAGGCAACAGAGTGAGACTTCGACTCAAAAAAAAAAGCCAGGATCATGTGACTCCCTGCTCAAAATCCTTCAATGGCTTCCTGTTTCAATGAGAATAAAAGCCCAAGTCCTATCATGGTCTCCAAGACCCTGTATTCTCTCACCCAGGGCTATCTCTCTGACATACTCTTCTTTCATATCCCATTTGCTCACTCTGCTTTTGTTGCACTGGTCTCCTAGTTCTTCCATGGATAGCCCAAGCCTGTTTTGTGTCAGTGTCTTGGCACTTGTTTCAGACCGTCTGGTATGTTTCTTCCCCATCAAGCCATGTGGCTTGTTCCCTCACTTCCTTCGTGTCTCTGTTCAAACATCACATTTTATAACCATGCTATAGAAAATATTAATACCCATCTTTCCACCTCTTATCTGGCAATTCTTTATTCCCTTATACTGTTTTGGTTTTTTCCCCCATAGCTCCTATCATCATTCAACATATTACATATTAATTTGTATATTTCTCCTGCTATTAGATTGTAAGTTTCATGAGGGCAGAGACTTAGCCTATTTTGTCCCAAACTTTATCTCCAGAGCTTAGAACTATTTGGATCATAGTGGGTCCTCCACAAGTATGTGTTGGATGAATGCAAGATAAATTTTGCTAGTTCAAGGCAGTTCTGCAGAACCACATTTCCAAGCATGGCTTCTGCCAAAGCAGACCTGGTAATGAGAGTGATGAGCTGGACAATGACAATGACTTTGCTCAGTTCTGATTAGACGGGTAGAACTGTCCTAGAAGTGTGGACGTTTATTGAAAACTTTCTTATAGCAGTTAGTTTTTACCTACAGAACATATACATCTTGCCTAGAAACTTGTTCTGGTGGTCATTTTACCATCAAATTTACCTTATTAAGCAAATCTGAAAGGGTTTTTCTTTGTATAAATAATTTAAAGCAAAATATGCTTTATAATTTAGCTAATTTTGTTTTCATTTATTTGTTTTGGAATGATGGGGGGAAAGGAAAGAGGAAAAAGAACAGTGCTAAAAAGTCTGGAGGTGACCACGTATGCAAAGACCACGTGTGCAAAGGACTGCTAGAAAATGAAATCAGGTAGGGACTGGGAAATATGGTGTTGGGTTGGATTGACCTTATTTTGGAGGTTCTATCAAATTCTCTTATATAGACATTCTTGGAGGACTCCCCTTTTTACCCTAGCAATTGCTGAGGCCACCATCTGCATGCAGGTATGACTTGACAACATTGTACTTGAAATTCACTGTATATTTCTTACTTTCTGCCCCAGGGTGTCTCTACCTTCACTGAGTGGGATGCCTGCCGAAACCCACGTGGGCATTCTGAAGCACACATGAACCTGCAGATCTGAGGGCAACCTCTGGTGGATGGGGTTTGAGAACTGGTAGATACAGATTTCTGTCTTTCATCTCTTGGGTGAATAATTTTCAGATGCATTCTTCATGGTGTTTTTAGAGGATCCCAGGGGCATCAAGCCTCAGTTGCCCACAGTGGTGAGAAGCGAGATTGGATTATATTTCCCTTTCTTCTTTTATTCTTCCCCATTTCCACCTCTAGTTCTTGAGATTATACCCCCAAATAAAGTCCCTTGTCACAGGTTCTGATTCGGGGGGAGCCTCGGGCTAAGACAGGGGTCAATACCTTTTTGAAAACTTTCATGCTAATTGCAACTTTCTATAAATACACTTTCCTTTAGATGCTTCCTCCTTGCTGAAGGATCTCCATTGGCTCTCTGTGGCCTGCATAATAAAGACCCAGATCCTTAATTATAGAAATTAAAGCAAGGGACTTTACACTCACCCTCCTACCTCTTGAACAACTCTAAACAGTCTTCTATTTCTCCCAAATATGCTGTCCACATTTTTGCCTCTGTGTGTTTTCTCCCAAGGATTAACTCCTATCTCCTATTCTCCTAGAAGCCTTCCCCGTTCACTTAGCTTACAGTGTTCCTGCCTCTTGTGCACGCTTGCTAGACGTTCTGTCTGGACTACTCTTTTGGTACTTATGCCATATTGCCTAAAATTATTTATCTCTTTATTTATGTGTTCTGACTAAACTTTATTATAATCATTGTGGGAATAGATTGTATCTTATGATTCAATTTCTCCACCAGTGCCTTACACAATACCCTGAACAATAAATGCTACCAGTGCTGAGACTGACATTGTGGTGACATGATCTAAACTAGTGTTTATTAAAGTGTATTCATGGCATATTAATAGACATTATAAGAACAAAAGTGTTCTATGTTCAATTAACTCAGGAAACCCTGGAGGACTTCTCTGAGTCTTTAAATTCACCAACTTTCATTGAAAATCTCTATATACATTATACAATTTTCCCAAACTTATTCGATTATAGATTTTTTTCTTTTTTTTTTGAGTCAGAGTCTCACTCTGTTACCCAGGCTGGAGTGCAGTGGCATGCTCATGGCCACCGCAGCCTTCACCTGCTGGGCTCAGGCGATCCTTTCACCTCAATCCTCCAAGTAGCTGGAACTACAGGCATGCACTACAATGCTTGGCTTATTTTTTGTTTTATTGTAGAGACAAGATCTCACCAAGGTGCCTGCGCTTCAGCCACTGCATCGGCCTTTTTTTTTTTTTTTTTTGAGACAGAGTTCACTCTATCACCCAGGCTGGAGTACAGTGGTACAATCATGGCTCACTGCGGCCTCAAACTCCTGGGCTCAGATGATCCTGCTTCCTCAGCCTCCTGGGTAGCTGGGACTACAAGTGCATGCCACCATGTCTGGCTAATTTTTTTTAGTTTTTGGTAGTGACAGGGTCTTGCTTTTTTGCTCAGTTTGGTCTCGAACTCCTGGTCTCAGGCAATCCTCCCGCCTCGGCCTCCTAAAGGTGCTGGGATTACTAGTGTGAGTCACCACGCCCAGTTGGCTATAGACATTTTTGGAAATGAAGCATTTCCTTAGACTAGTCTCCTGAAATATATGCCTAAGCTATTTCTAAACACACTGGCTGTCTACATTACATAGAAATCTCTAGTATTTAGGGCAGAGTGGGGATATGAGGGACGCATGCAGGCCACAGAGAGGACTAATACATGGTATGAGTGAGGCTTATGATATACATGAGGGGACAAAATGTTCACATTCTAAAAATCGCTAATGAAAATCGATCAGGAATATCTGTTCCTGAATCTCAAATAACTGTTGGCATGTACTTATGTGATTACATCTTTTTCCTCTTTAAATATTTTAACGTAATAAATTATTATTTCTTAAAATTGAGAAAACTTGCTTTTCTGGAATAAACTGTACTTAGTTATAGACCATAACTACTTCAACACATTGCTAGGTTTAATTGATTAATATCTGATTTCAGATTTTAATTTTTACTGATTAAAATGGTCCTAATTTTTTTAGAATATCTCCATCAGGTTTTGGCATTGGTAGTATGATAGGACTGTAAAATGAATCAGGAAGCCTGCTGTAGCTTTTTCTTGAGAGACAGCTCATCGGCAAACCTCCTGAATCTGGTGCTATGTTGAACTGTAGAGCTTTGGTATGTATTTTTTCAAATTCTATAGATGCTGGATTGTTTAGGTGTTCTACTTATCATTTAGTCAGTCTGGGGAATTTATATTTTGATAGAACATCATTTGCTTCCTCTAGATTTTATAGTTTGTGATAAGAAGGGTGGTAGATATTATCTGTCAGTGATTTCTCATCACAGAAGACATTTTATGAGAAGAAAACAGTTCTGTATAGAAATCAGAATAATTTAGAAAAGGGTAAATTGGATGATTTTACTCAGCTGTTAAGTCTTCATGGACCTTTGATTACACATAAAATAAAATCCAAACTCCTGACCATGGTCCACAGGCTTGTGTGATGCTCTAGTTTCTGCTTACCTCCCAGCCTCATCTGTGCCACCATGTCCTCAGGCCCAAGGGTCTTCTCTCTATTTCACCGACCACAACAAGGTTTTTATTTTTTATATTTTTTGAGTTGGAGTCTCACTCTGTCGCCCAGACTGGAGGGCAGTGGCTGCTCCCGGCCACCGCAGCCTCGACCTGCTGGGCTCCGGCAGTCCTTCCGCCTCAGCCTTCCAAGTAGCTGGAACTGCAGGCGCGTGCTACCATGCCCGGGTAATTTTTTGGATTTATTGTAGAGATGAGGTCTCGCCAAGTTGCCCAGGCGGGTCTCAAACCCGCGGGCTCAGGCAATTCCCTCACCACGGCCTCCCAAAGCGCGGGATTACAGGCTGAGCCACCGAGACCGGCCCACAACAAGATTTTTAAGCCCCTTATGACCTTTATGCCTGCCGTCCCTCTTTCCTCTGATTATCAGGAATAAATAGAAAGCTTTGTTGGAGTATGACAGTGGGGATCATGATTTAGACAGGCCCCTTTGAGATGAGATTGAAGTTTGCATCCACAAAGTGGGTAGAAGCCAGCCATGTGATGGACACAGGAAAGAGGAGTCTTTCTTTTTGTAAGAAAAATTATGATTCCTCATTGTTATTCTCTGACAAAGCTTGTGATCACTTCCTTTTAAAGACTGTACCACAATCTGTAATGATCTATTTACTTATTTACACAGTGATCTGTCTCCTCGTTAAATGGTAAGAATCCTGAGGCCAGCTAAAAAATAGCATTCTTCTGGACTTTAAAAATTTTTTTCTGGGACTTTTTTTTTCTGGCTCCTTCAGGGAGGAATGATTCGAAAATTTCTTAGCCACTTGGGACTCAGCTATGGTCTGGGTTCTTGGCAGGTATTACTATGTGGTCTCAACTGATGTTCCCAGGATCTTGACAATCCTGTGAGAGCAGCCCCATGTGACAGTCTGAAGTGAAGGGCCAAGTCCTGGGGGTCCTTTCCAGTTCTATCCATCTCCAAAATTGTGCTGAGGACTTGAACAAATGGTTCAAATCTTTCAGTTTTCTGCCACCATCATGCATAAGGCTGGATTCCTGAGGAGGTAGAGAAGGTGACTGTGTGACATCAGTTGAATAACACAGAGCCATTACTTGCCTCAAAATATCTCCCTCCCTGGCAGCATGGTGTGACAGTGAGCACCCCCTGTCTTTGGAAGAAGACAGGCCTGGGCTTCAGTGAGGATCACCATGTGTGTGATCCTCAACTGTGTGATTTGAACAAGGTTCCCTCTCTGCGCTAGCAAGGATGCTGATTGCAAGCAACATAAAAACAATTTAAAAAACTAAAAAAAGAGAGAAGAATTTATTGGAAAGGTATTGTAAAAGGTTAAGGGACAGATAAGAGTTAAGTGGAGTCCAGCTCCTGAATTCCGTTTGCTTCACCCATTAAGCTGTGACCCCTCTGGTGCTGCATCTCCAACCGATTTTCACAAAGCGGGAGGGTCAGCAGATGCGAGGGAGGCCAATGCTGTGACAAGTCATAGAAACAGGAGGAATCTTTTTTATTTCCTTTTTAATTTTTTAACTTTAAATATGTGGGTACAATTCGGGGTTAGGTATACAAATGTTCATTATGCAGGTACCCTTGTTGATGAGGTGTGCCCCTCCCACCCCACAGATTCCCACTACTGCTAATTCCACTCCCACCCCATCCCCGGGCAGTTTCCTGCTACTGCCAATCCTTTTCTTATAATATTATAATAATTGTTCAAGGTTCGCTTATGAGTGAGAACATGTGATACTCAGTTCTTTGTTTCTGTGATAGATCACTCAGTATTATAAACTCGAAGTCCATTCAGATTGCTGTGAAGTTCAAGATTTTGTTTTTCTTTATGGCTGCGTAATATTCCATCATGTATATGTGCCACGTTTATTTTAACCCAGCAAAGGAGGAGTCTTCAGTGAAAACATTTTCTAATCTAAAGTTTCTTGTGAATTAAGTGATGAACTTGAGGACAGAAATGAAACGATCCCTTTTTGAGTTTATTTTATAAGTTGTGAGTTTAGGGTAGCCCTCTTCCTCCTCCTCCACCTCTTCTTCTCCTTCTCCTGTACCGTTGGTCTGGTTCCACTTGTTGAAATGTCTGTCATTTCTGCATTGAATTGCTTTTGTATCTTTGTCAAAAATAAGTGGAGCCTATTTGTGTAAATCTGTTCTCTGAGTTCTCTATTCTGTTTTGGTGGTTTATGTGTTTATCTTTCTGTCAGCCTCACACTGTCTTGATCGCTATAACTATGCAGTAAGTCTTAATCTCCTAGGAAGACTAATTCTTCCCACTTTATTCTTTTTCAAAATTGTGCTGACTAATCTAAGTCCTTTGCCTTTTCATTTAAATCTTAAAACATTTGCTTATGACTACAAAAAAAAAACCTTACTAGGGTTTTGATAGGAATTGTATAAAACTTATAGATTAATTTGGGGAGAATTGACATCTTTATTATGTTCCAATCTATGAACATGGTAAATCTGTTTAATTATCTTAGTCTGATTTTTTAAATTATATTTGTAGTTAAAGCGTATATATTCTGTAAATGTTTTGTTACATTTGTATCTGTTTCATTTTTATTGGGAGCAATTTTTTTTTTTTGAGTTGGAGTCTTACTCCATCTCCCAGACTGGAGTGCAGTGGCCTCTCCCGGCCACCGCAGCCTCGACCTGCTGGGCTCCGGCAATCCTTCCGCCTCAGTCTTCCAAGTAGCTGGAACTACAAGTGCGTGCTACCATGCCTGGCTAGTTTTTGATTTATTGTAGAGATGAGGTCTCGCCAAGTTGCCCGGGCAGGTCTCGAACCCGCGGGCTCAGGCAATCCACTCACCTCGGCCTCCCAAAGTACTGGGATTACAGCCACCGAGCCCAGGCTATTTGGAGCAATTTTAAATGGCATTGTATTTTTAATTTTGGCACCCATATATCCATTGTCGTATAAAGAAATGCAGTCGATTTGTGTGTTGATTAGGTCACCTGCA
This sequence comes from Carlito syrichta, assembly GCF_000164805.1. Lineage (NCBI taxonomy): Eukaryota > Metazoa > Chordata > Mammalia > Primates > Tarsiidae > Carlito > Carlito syrichta. The sequence continues at coordinate 937,551 of NW_007248822.1, forward strand.
ACCTAGCTGATCTTATTAGTTTTGGGGGATTTTTTGTTTTGTTTTTTGTAGATTTTCTACATAGAAAATCCTATGCCATCTACAAATAGGGACAGTTGAAACGTATTTTATAAAAATTTTAAGCATAGTAAAAATTTGAAAGAATATCACAATTAATGCTTGAATACCCTCTACAATACCCACTATTGTTAACTTATGTAGAATGTATGTATATGTGTGCATGTACACATACATACACACTGGACATAATGACAATGTACCTACAGTACTTCATCACATATATATATTAATTACAAGTGTATTCTACTATGTAACTCTAATTCTACTATTGCATCTCAGGAAATAGTTCCCAACATTAGCTAACACCTAACCCACATGTAAAATTTGCTCAATTTTCCCATGATGTCTTGTAGAGTTATTTCTTTCAAAGTAGGACTCCATGAAATGTGTGCATTGCATTTGGTTATTATATCTCTTTAGTCTCTTATTCTAGGACTGTCTTACCAACTTTTATTTTTTCCATGAAAAGGACTTTTTGAAAAAAACGAGCCCAATTTTCTTATAGGACATTCTACATTCTGGATTAGCCTTCTTGTTTTCTTACGAACATTTTTTGTTTGTTGTTTTTAGTCTTGTTTCTTTATCTTATTTCCTGTAAACTGGAGATTAGGTCTAAAGGCTTGATAAAGTTCAGGTTAAAGGTGTTTGGCAAGAGTATGTAATAAGTGATGCTTTGTGTTCTACATTACTCCACATCAGGAAGAACATAACATCAGATTGGTTACTATTAGTGATGCTTAGCTTGATTATTTGGTTAAAGTACTAGATCTTGCCATTGTAAAGGTACATCTTTCTCTTTGCAATTAGCAAGTAGCATATAGGAATGGTGCATAAATAGTTTGTGATGCTTTGATGGAAGCCATTCTTTCCAGAGAATGAGGCTCTTTGTCTGCAATAGAATCATATCCCTTTTAGGAACCTGTGAAGATGACTTTCCACGTTGGGGTGGAAATACACGAAGCTTGCAAGATTACTGAACTTAAAGCATAGCAAAGTGACTCTGGTATACTGGAAGAGGTTATATAATGAATATTTTATATGAGACTAACTCTATAATTTAATTAAATTGTAGTAGCTAGGAATACTCTAAGAGATACTTTGACAGAAGAGAGGATGGAAAAAGTCTGAAACTCAATATGTAATCCCTATGGTGGAAATCTTTCCTGGTTTTGCTCTGTGTTGGTAGTAGATAGTCTCCTAACTACACAGGCACACAGACCTGGTGAGAGAGGCTTCAGTTTGAAGGCTGTTTGTTGAGGGAGCATGGTTTTATACAAGAGGCTTTGAAGAGTATCATGTTGGTTTGAAGGTGACAAAAGCTGTCCTCTTGTCCGTATCAAATGTTAGAGTACCCCATCTCAAGGGATTAGTTTGGCATGGTTCCCAGTATTGTGATACCTCTTCATAGCAGTCTGGTATGACATCCTGTAATGAAGGGGGAAGATACCCAGAAACTTCCTCATCCTGGTTTGTAGCTCCAGAGTGGTGTTGGAGAGTGGAGCCAGAGGTACCAGACTAGTCAGTTTGTTGCCTACACCATGCCCACAGCCATCTTATAAGTGAGCAGAGTAGATGAATTGAGTAGTACATGTTCCTTGGTTCAAAATGTCTCCCTCCTGGAAAATGTGATGTGATGGAAAAAGTACTCTCAGTCTTTGAAGGAGGACAGATCTGGTTTTGCTACTGACTAAGGATATAATCTTGGGGAAATTATTTTTCGCTGTTGTTATTTTTATTATCGTAATGTTTATTTGGGGCCAGTTATTGTTTTGTTTAATCTTTACCACAACCACAGGAGGTAGTTCCTATTACTATATATATCTAGAGACAAAGTCTTGCTATGTTGCCCGGGCTGGAATGTGGTGGCTATTCACAGACCTGATCATAGCTCACAACAGCCTTGAAATGTTGGGCTCGGTCCTCCCTCCTCAATCTCCCAAACAGCAGGGACAATAGGTGTGCACCACTGTGCCCGGCTTACTATCTCCATTTTTACAGTTGAGGACACGGAGATGCTGAGAAGTATGTGTGTGCGTTCTATGCCTCAGGTGTGGGACATCGCCGAAGAAGCTGGCCTAGGGACTCTGCCTAAGAACAGGGTTTCCTGACACAGGCAAGGACATCTCACGCAAGGGAGAGTGGAGGTGTATCATCACAGAAGGAGGGGATGAGGGGGGCTGTAAGCAACTAGCCAGAAGAGAGAGACGGATGTCCCTAATGGAACTACAATCTAATAGCATCACCAAGGAAACCGAAAAAGTGTCCGTGAAGAAAAGAGGGTTTTTAAAAAAATTATGATGTTTTTATTATAAAGACGTGGGGTACAGTTCAGGGTTAGGTATACAAATATTGATTATGCAGGTATCCTTGTGGATGAGGTATGCCCCTAGCAGTTTCCCTCAACTGCCAATCCCACCCCCTCTCCCCTGACAGTTTCCCATTACTGCCAAACGCTGAAGAAAAGAGTTTTAAACGCACTCCTGATTCAGAGAGCATTGACACTGGGCAATTCTGGTTCCTTTCTGGTACACCCTTTTCTACTCCTTATCAAGTAGCAACACCTTCCCTTCTGGCCTCTTCCACCTCTGGAGAGGATGGAAACCACAACGAGAGAGCTGCTAGGGAGGAAGAGGAGCAAAGGAAGTCCCCAGAGAGGAAGGTGGCTGTGTCCCTCCTTCCCATTGCAGGCTTTCAGCTGGAAGCAGCCTGTCCTGGGTAGGGGAAGCAGCATAAACTCTAAATGAAGTTTGAGGTTTTGATTTTGGACTAATATATGGGAAAGGACAACTTATTTTGAAGAAAAGATTCTTCAGCTATACCAGCGTTTTGAAGCCCACCAGTGAAACACGTTACTCTGCCCGGAAGAATGTGCTGCAGGAGGGGGGACATTTTTCATTTCGTTTCATTTTTGAAATGAGTTGGTTTTTGGGGTAAAAATGAGAGGAAGACTGTGTGTGTGTGTGTGGACTTTTTGTATCCTCGCTATCGGACAGGGACTAGAAAAGTCAATAGACCTGCTCTAGATTTTTCTAAAGGGCAGAGGAGAATCAACCTCACAGAACAGGTCTGAACAGGCAGTGGTAGAAAATGATAAGGTGTTCTTTCTGCACTTTTTGGAGTCCCCCCTCCTGCAGCACCTTCTTCCGGGCAGAGTAACATGTTTCACTGGTGGGCTTCAAAATGCCGGTATAGCTGAAGGATCTTTTCTTCAAAATAAGTTGTCCTCAGCACAGTCAAGAGTCAAAGCCAGTAAAAGCAGCCCTTTCTCTTTACCTGTCTGTCTTCCCCACGATCACGCAATTCAACTAAAGCAGCACCAGCTTTATTTGCTTTATGCCTTTAGTTTTGAAGAGCAAACTTAACGTATATGATAATGATACCTTAGCAAGCCCATTCGGCTGGGATGTTTTAACGGCTTCTAGGGCTTCTTAAACATGTTTCTAGGGAATTAGGGTCCAAGGTTTCTTTGCACTTGACTTCAGTCACCTTCTTTAAGCGATGGGTGGATTCATACCTACTTGAGCTCTCCAAGGCAACCCAGTTCGTTCTTGGGGACAGCTGACTATAAGAACGTTCTTAATTGAGCTAAGTAATAAGTCTTCTCTCTCACATTCTGATAGAAGAGACCGTGGTTTTTAATGTTTTATTTTATTTTATTTTATTTTAGAGTTGCGAGGTACAAGCGAGGACTTATTATATAAGTAAGTTGCATGCAGGTGAAGCTTCTAGCTGGCCTTCTCTCCCCATGATAGTGGACCAGGTACCCAGTGTGTTGCCATGTGTCTCCCCTCCTTCTTCCCTACCACCCTCCCTAGCAGTGTCCAGCATCTGTTGATTTCACTCTTGAACTTGTGTGACTAGTGATCAGGGCCTGCTTATGAGTGAGAACATGTGATGTTCAGTTCTTTGTTTCTGTGAGAGTTCACTTAATATGACGATCTCCAGATGCATTTATGTTGTTGTGAAGACCATGACTTTGTTTTTCTTTATGACTATGGCTATGTAATATTCAATTATGTATGTGCACCACATTTTCCTTTTCTTTTTTTTTTGAATTGAAGTCTCACTCTGCTGCCCAGACTGGAGTGCAGTGGCCGTTCCTGGCCACCGCAGCCTCAACCTGCTGGGTTCCGGTGATCCTTCCACCCAAGAAGCTGGAATTGCAGGCACGTACTACCATACCCAGCTAGTTTTTGATTTATTGTAGAGATGAGGTCTCGCCAAGTTGCCCAGCCGGTCTCAAACCCGTGGGCTCAGGCAATCCACTCACCTCAGCCTCCCAAAGGTGCGGGATTACAGGCTGAGCCACCGAGCCCAGCCACCACATTTTCTTTATCCAGTCCACTTTTGATGGACATCTGGGTTGGTTTCATGTTTTTGCTATTGTGAATAGGACTGCAGTGAACATGCTTGTGCAGGTGTCTTTTTGGTAGAGCAATTTATGTTCCTTTGTATATATTCCCAGAAGAGGGATTGCTGGATTGCATAGAGGTTCGGGCTTTAGTTCTTTGAGAAATTGTCACACTGCTTTCCAAAGCAGTAGCTTATATTCTCACCAACAGTGCAGAAACATTCCCTTTACTCCACAGCCACACTAGCGCCTGTTGTTTTTCGGCTCTCTAATGATAGCCATCCTTACCGGTGTTAGGTGGTATCTTATTGTAGTTTTGATTTGCATTTCTGTGATGATTAGTGAGGCCGATCATTTTTTTCATGTGTTTGTTGGTTGCTCGTATGTCTTTCTTTGAGAAGTGTCTACTCATGTCTTTTGTCTACTTTTTAATGGTATTTCCCCCCTTTCAATTCGCTTGAGTTCCTTGTAGGCCTTCGTCAGATGTGTAGCTTGCAAATATTTCTCTCATTCCGTAGGTTGTCTTTTTACTCTCTTGATGGTTTCTTTGGCTGAGCAAAAAGTTTTCAGTTTGATGAGGTCCCACCCGTCAGTCTTAGCTTTTGTTGTATTTGCTTTTGAGGACTTGGCCATTAATTCTTTGCTCACTCTGATGACCAGAAGGTCATTCCCTAAGTTTTCTCCTATTTTCTTACAGTTTGAAGTCTCACCTTTAAGTTCTTCATACATTTTGAGTTAATTTTTGTATGTGGTGATAGGTAAAGGTCCAGTTTCATTCTTCTGTCTGTGGCTAGCCAGTTTTCCTAGCACCATTTCCCAAGTATAATATCCTTTCCCCAATGTTTGTTATTGATGGCTCTATCAAAGATGAATTGGTAGAGGGACCACAGTTTTATTTCCGGACTCTCTGTCCTGTTCCATTGGTCTATGTATTGATTTCTGTTTTGGTTACTGTAGCCTTGTAATAGAGTTTAAAATCTAAAAGTATGATGCCTCCAGCTGTGTTCTTTTGCTGAGGACTGCTTTAACTATTCAGGCTCTTTTTAAAAAATTAAATTAATTAATCAATTAATGTTTATTTTAAAGGTGTGGGGTACAATTCAGGATTAGCTATACAAGTGGTCATCGTACAGGTAAAGTGTGGGCCTTCCTTTGGTCCCTACTTCACCTGGTTTGAGATCAGGTACCCTTATTGATTTGTATTCTTCCCCACTCGCCTCCCTGTCAGTGTCCTGCTACTGCCAAACCTTTTTTTATAGTATTATGATATATGTTCAGGATCTGCCTATGAGTGAGAACATGTGGTACTCTGTTCTTTGTTTCTGTGATAGATCTCTGAGTACTATAGACTCTAAATCCATCCAAGTTGCTGCAAAGCCCATATGTTTGTCTTTCTTTATAGCTGCATAATATTTCATAGTGTATATGTACCACATTTTTTTTAATTGCGTCCAGTTTCGATGGGAAGCATGGTTGGTTCCATGTTTTTGCTATTGTGAATAGTACTGCTATAAACATGCATATGTAGGTATCTTTTTGGTAGAATGATTTGTTCTTCCAGGGATTACTGAGTCATATGGAAGGTCAATTTCTAGTTCTTTTAGAAATTACCACATTATTTTTCATAGAGGTTGAAATTAGGCTGCATTCCCACCAACAGTATAGAAACGTTGCCTTTTCTACACATCCTCACCAGCATCTGTTTTTTGTTTTATTAATGATAGCCATTCTTACTGGAGTTAGGTGGTATCTCAATGTGGTTTTGATTTGCATTTATCTGATGGTTAGAGAGGCTGAGCACTTTTTCATGTGTCTGTTGGCTGCCTGTATATCTTCTTTTGAGAAGTGTCTATTCATGTCTTTTGCCTACTTTTTAATGGGGTTGTTTTTTTCCTTTCTGCGCATTTGTGTTCCTTGTAGATCCTAGAAGTTAGGCCTTTGTCAGATATACAGTTGGCAAATATTTTTTCCCATTCTGTGGGCTGTCTCCCCGTTCTCTTGATGGTTTCTTTTGCCTTACAGAAGCTTTTCAGTTTAATGAGGTCCCATTTGTTTATCTTCTCTCTTATGGCATGGACATCTGGGATTTTGATCAGGAATTGGTTGCCTAGTCTGATTTCTGTAAGGGTGTCTCCTGCATTTTTTAAGATTCTTAATATTTGAGGTTTTACATTTAGGTCTTTATCCATTTGGAGTTTATTTTTGTGTATGAGAATAGGTAGGGGGTAGGTAGGGGTCCTGTTTCAACATTCTGCTTGTGGTCAGCCAGTTTTCCCAGCACCATTTACTGAATAGATTCTCCTCTCCCCAGTGGTTGTAGGTGGAGACCTTGTCAAAGATGAACTGGTTGAGAAATTGAGGCTTTGCCTTTGGAATCCCTATCCTGTTCCATTGGTCTATATATCTGTTCTTATACTGATAACAGTGTTTTGATCATTATAGTCTTACAGTAAAGTCTAAAGTCTGGAAGTGTGATACCGCCTGCTTTGCTGCTTATGCTGCCGATTATTTTGGCTATTCGTCGTTGTTTACGTTTCCATATGAATTTCTGTATTGGTGTTTCCAGATCTGAGAAGAATGATGTTGGTAATTTAGTGGGTATTGTGTTGAATCTGTAGATTGCCTTTGGTAGGATGGACATCTTAACAATATCGAGTCTTCCCATCCATGAGCATGGACTATTTTTTTCATTTGTTCATGTCTTCTTGGCTTTCTTCGAACTGTGTTTTGCAATTTTAGTTTTAAATGTCTTTCACTTCTCTGTTTAGGAAGATGCTGAGGTATTTCATTCTTTTGTGGCTCTTGTAAATGGTACTGTGCTTTTTATTTGGGTCTTTTTATTTGGTTTATAATAAAGCAACTATCTTCTGCACATTTATCTTGTACCCCAAGACTTTGCCAGAGTCCTTTATCAGTGCAAGGAGGTTTTTGACAGATTCTCTTGAATTTTAAAGATATAGAATCATATTGTCAGCAAAGAGGGATAACTTAACTTCCTATTTACCTCTTTGGATACCCCTAATTTCCTTCTCTTGTCTAATCACTCTAGCTAGAAATTCCAACACAATGTTGGACAGGAGGGATGAGAGTAGGCAGCCTTTTCTTATTCTGGTTTTCAGGCTTCCAGTTTCTGTCCATTTAGCAATATACTGGCTGTGGGTTTATTGTAGATGACACTTACTATTTTGTGGTATGCTCCTTCTATGCCTAGGTGTTCAAGTGTTTTTATCAAGAAGGGATGCTAGGTCTTTTTTGAGTTGGAGTCTCACTCTGTTGCCTAGACTGGAGTGCAGTGGCCACTCCCAGCCACCGCAGTCTTGACCTGCTGGGCTCCGGCGATCCTTCCGCCTCAGCCTTCCGAGTAGCCGGAATTACAGGCACGCGCTACCACGCCCGGCTGATTTTTGATTTATTGTAGAGATGAAGTCTCACTGCCTAGGCGGGTCTCGAACCCATGGGCTCAGGCAGTCCACTCACCTCAGCCTCCCAAAGGTGCGGGATTATAGGCTGAGCCACCGAGCCCAGCTAGGGATGCTAGGTTTTATCAAAAGTTTTTTCTGCATCTAATGATATAATCATGTGGCTCTTGTTTTTACATTTGTTGATGTATTTAATTACATTTATGGTCTTGTGGATGTTGAACCAGCCCTTCAGGGATGAAGCCTACTTGGTTATGGTAGATGATTTTTGAGATGTGTTGTTGGATCCAGTTTGTTAGAATCTTGCTGAGAATTTTTGCATCTATGTTCATCAGGGATATTGGCCTGCAGTTCTCTTTTTTTGTTGGAGTTTCCTACCCAGTTTGGGTATCATTGCAATGTTAGCTTCGTAAAATGATTTAGAGAGCATTCTGTCTTTTTCAATTGCCTGGAATGCTTTCAGGAGGATTGGTAGCAGCCCTTCTTTGTATGTTTGGTAGAACTCTGCTGGAAAGTTGTCTGGTTCAGAACTTCTTTTTTGTAGGTAGTTTTGTTATGGTGGAGTCAATTTCCTCGGTTGTGTTTGGTCTAGTTAGTGTCTCAAAGTCTTCTTGTTTCAACCTTGGGAGATGGTATGATGTCAGGAAGTCCTCCATTTCATTTACTTTATTGAGTGTGTTTCCATAAAGATTATCTCTGATAATCTTTTGTATTTCTTTGGGGTCAGTTGTGATTTGACCTTTTGAGTTTCTGATTGTGTTTATTTGGGTTTTTCTCTCTGTTTCTTGGTCATTCTGGTACTTTGGTGATCTGGATTCTTCTGCTAAAGTTAGGGTTTTGGTAGTTTTGTCTTCTCAGCTCCCGTAAGTGATTTGTTAGGCTGTTAGCCTGTGATCTTTCCATTTTCTTGATGTGTGTTCACAGAGATATAAATTCTCCTCTTAGAACTGTTTTCATGGCATCCCAGAGGTTTTGGTAAGATGTTTCTTCATTTTCATTTGTTTCCAGGGATCTCTTAATTTCCCTGTCAACCCAGGAGTTGTACAGCATCATGCTGTTTAGTGTCCATTTCTTTGTGGGTTTTGGGGGAATTTTGTGGGTGTTGATATTTGTTTTTATTCCACTGTGGTCTGAGAAGGTGCATTGCAGCATTTTGATCTTATGAAATCTGATTATGCTTGACTTATGGCTGAGGATGTGATTGATATTGGAGTACATTCCATGTGGAGATGTGTAGAATGTATATTCTGTGGTTGTTGGGTGGAGTGTTCTGTAGGTATCTGTTAAGTCCATTTGGTCAAGGGTCAAGTTGGGTTTCAGATCTCTTTGTTGATTTTTTGCCTTTATGATCTATCTAGGATTGTTAGTGGGGTAGTTAAGTCAATATCTTCTTGTAGTTTAATTAGTAGTTGCTTTATAAATGCTGGTGCTCTTGTGTTGGGTGCATATAGGATTAAAATGGATATTTCTTGGTGGATTGAAGATTTTATCATTATGTAGTATCCTTTTGTATCTTTTAAAATTTTTGATAGCTTGAAGGTTGTTTTGTCTGATATTAAGATCACGACTCTTGCCTTCTTTTGTGATCCATTTGCCTGGAAATTTGTTTTTCATCCTCTAACGTTGAGTCTGTGTGCATTCCTTGTGGTAGAATGAGTTTCCTGGATGCAGCAAATTATCATGGTTTTTATTTTCTTTTTTTCTTTTTTATCCACTTTGCCATTCTGTGTCTTTTCAGTGGTGCATTTATTTAGTCCATTCAGGTTCAGACTGATTATTGAATTGTGAGTATTTATCCTCATTATGAGGTTCTTTTGAAGTTTGCCTTTTTTCCTTTAACTTTTGGGTTGATGTATGTTTTCAAGTTTATAGTCACAATGCATTTTCTGTTGATTCTATATTCACTTGTTGATTCTGTGTTCACTTGTTTTCTGGAAGTGTGTGGTCATTCTCTCTTTTTTTCTTTCTTCTGTGCTTAATAACTTTTTAAACATCTCCTGTAGAGCTGGCCTGGAAGCTGCATAATCTCTTAGGGACTGGATGTCTGGGAAGGATTTTAATTCTCCATCACTGATGAAGCTGAGGTTGGCTGGGTAGGAAATTCTTGGTTGAAATTGTTTATCTGCGAGGACTTTAAAAATTGGACTCTGGTTCCTTCTAGCTTGTAGTGTTTCTGCCAATAGGTCTGCTACTATTCTGATTGGTCTTCCCCAGTAGGTAGTGTGACTTTTCTCTATTGCTGCCTTTAGGATTTTTTCTTTGGTACCTACTTTGTGTAAACAAATTACTATCTAGGGGTTGGTCTTCTCATCTGAGGTCTTTCAGGGGTTCTCTGTATCTCTTGTTTTTGGCTGGTCACATCTCTGGTGAGATGGGGAAAATTTTATTGGGTGATCTCCTGGAATACTTGCTCAAAGGTGTTCTCCACTTCCCTTTCTTCTTCTGGGATACCAATCAGGCATAGGTTTGGCCTCTTGATATAACTGCACATCTCTTGGAGACTTTGTTCTTTCTGTGTTTTTTACAGATTGGGTTAATTCCATGTTTTGGTCTTCAAGTTCTGAGATTCTTTTTTCCTGCTTGATTAATTCTACTTTCCATGCTTGTCATCTTGTTATTTTTTCCTGGATGAAATTTTTTGTGGTCAAAATCTCTGTTACAAGTTATTTTAGTGTTGCATCGTGTCTTTCTTGAGTCTTATTCACTCTTTCTATTCATTCCCTAATTCCTGTTGTATTCTGGGGATAGTCGTTGACTTCCATTGTTTGGGTTCTGAGATCTGACTTTTCATGTATTTTCTCTTTTTTACACTGAGAATTGCCTGTGTTCCTCTGTTGATTTTTTCCTCATTTGTGAGAGATCTCTTTCTTTTCTCTTCATTTCTGTTATTCAGTGTCAGTGGGAGGGTTTTCACTTCTGATGTTTGCTCAGCCCTCTAGTCTTCCCTCATCAGGATTCTGAATTTGTTTTATTTTGAAACAGGACTGAGAGTGGGAAACTTTGCTGTCTCCACTGATCTCTTTGGGGATCTTCTTCATACTTTTCTGGTTGTACCTTTTGTTCCATGGCTGAATCAGGGTAGGGAGTGGGGCTCCTGAGACACAGCACTCGTTCTGTCCCTCTGAAATTTGTGCTTTTGGGATAGTCCCTCTGGGTCATGATCAACCCTTGAGTAGTTAACCTGCCAGACACAGAGTTTGGGTCTGTCACTCTGTGGTGCGCAAGCCAGAGCGCTTCTCTGCCTAATTTTCAAGATGGTGGCAGGGTGCCTGTTTCCTCTTCTCCAACGGGGCTCTGCCTCTAGCTCCCTCATTGTGCTCCCTCTGCAAACTTTGCTGCCAGTGTCCAGCCAGGCACGGTGATGGTGAGGCAGAACCTGGAGCCAGCAGTCAGTCCCAGTATCTTCTTCCTGGTAAGGGTTTTGCTAATTTTGAAAAATGGCACTTAGATTCTGTCTCCTGAGAAGTGCTAGGGTCCAAATAGAGTAACTAAAACACCTGCTGCTTCACCAAGAGAACCTTGACAACCTGCTTCCACGTCCTCACTCAGTCAGCTACTCATATGCCCACTTACTCACAGACACCTATGCAAAATTGTCCATACACTCACTCACTCACAGAGGGACTGGCATAGTCTAGCTGGCTTCACTGCAGTCATCCTCCATCCTCCCTTTTTTGCTTTCATATGAATTTCTGTATTGTCTTTTCTAGAACTGTGAAAAATGATGGTGACAATTTGATAGGGGTTGCATTGAATCTGTAGATTGCCTTGAGTAGTATGGACGTCTTGATGATATAAATTCTTCCAATCTATGAGCATCAGCATGGGATGTTTTCCCATTTGTTTGTATCATCCTTTGAGCAGTTTTTTTAGTTCTCACTGTAAAGCTTTTTCACTTCTTGCTAAGGTGAATGCCAAGGTATTTCATTTTTGTTGTGGCTATTGTTAATGAAATTGTGTTTTTTATTTGGTTCTCAGTCTGCTTTTTGTTGGTATATTGAAATGCAACCATCTTTTGCACATTGATTTTATAATCCAAGATTTTACCAAAGTCATGTATCAGTGTGAGGAGGCTTTTGACCGACTCTGTAGTGTTTTCTAGGTATAGAGTCATATTATCTGCTAAGAGGAGTAGCTTAACTTCCTCTTTTCCTATTTTAACCACACACCCCCCCCCCCCAACCCCCCCCGATTTCTTTCTCCTGCCTGATTGCTATGGCTAGGACTTCCAGTATTATGTTAAATAGGAGGGTAAGAGTGGGCATCACCTTTTTCATTTCTAATTTATTTGAACTTCCCCTCTCTCTTTTTCAGTCAGTCTGGCCAGAAGACTGTCAATCTTTTTTAACTTTTCAAAGAACCAGCTTTTTGTCTTGTTGGTCCTTTCTATGATTTTTAAAAATTCTATTTCATGCAATTGTGACTTTATTTCATTAATTTTTTTTTTTTTTGAGTTGGAGTCTCACTCTGTTGCCCAGACTGGAGTGCAGTGGCACGTTCCCGGCCACCGCAGCCTCTACCTGCTGGGACTCTAGCCATTCTTCCACCTCAGCCTTCCAAGTAGCTGGAACTACAGGCGCGCTACCACGCCCAGCTAATTTTTTGATTTATTGTAGAGATGAGGTCTCGCCAAGTTGTCCGGGTGGGTCTTGAACCTGCAGGCTCAGGCAATTCACTCACCTCAGCCTCCCAAGGCGCGGGATTACAGGCTGAGCCACCGAGCCTGGCAATTTGAATTTTTCTACTAAATTTGGGATTTAACTGTTCTTGCCTTCCCAGTTCTCCTGGCCTGATGTTAGACTGTTTACTTGAGATCCCTGTCTTTCCTTGACATGTGTGTGCAATGTTATAAACTTCTTTTTTATCATCACTTTCATGGTATCCCAGAGGTTTTGATATATTGTGTCTCTTTGTTTCGTTTGTTTTCAGGAATCTTTTTATTTCTGCCGTGCTTTCTGTGTTAACCCAAAAGTCATTTTAAAGCATCTTGTTTTATTTCTGTGTATTTGTATGTTTTGGGGAGTTCCTGTTGGTGATAATATTTATTTTTATTCCAACATGATCTGAGAAGATGCCTGGTATTATTTCAACCTTTTGAAATTTGTTACCATTTGATTTATGCCCAAGAATGTGATCAATTCTGGAGTATGTTCCATGTGCTGATGACCGACTTTTGAGGCTTTTGACTGTCTCTGTAGGGTTTTCTAGGTATAGAATCATATTATCTGCTAAGAGGGGTAGCTTAACTTCCTTTTTTCCTATCTTAACCCTCCTGATTTCTTTCTCCTACCTGATTGCTATGGCTAGGAGGGTAAGAGTGGGCATTGCTTTTTTCATTTCTAATTTATTTGGATTTTCTCGCTCTCTCTCTTTTTTCAGTCAATTTGGCCAGGAGTCTGTCAATCTTATCTAACCTTTCAAAGAACCAGCTTATCTTGAGTTACAAAACCAACGCAAAAGACAGCTGCATTTCAATACAACAACAATAAGCAGGTTGAGAACCGAATAAAAGACATAATTTCATTAACAATGAAGTATACTTTGGGTGAAGTGTTGTTGGGTGAAGTGTTCTGTAGATAACTATTAGATCCAGTTGGTTGAGTGCTGAGGTAAGGTTCTGGATTTCATTTTCTTTCTCTCTCTCTCTCTCTTTCTTTTCTTTTCTTTTCTTTTTTTTTGCCTCAATAATCTGTCTAGGGCTGTTAGTTGTATTTAAGTCTCTGATTATGATTGTATGAGTGTCTATGCCCTCTCTTAGTTTTTAAGCAGCAATTGTTTTATAAATCTGGGTACTCTTGTGTTTGGTGCATATATATTTAAGATAGATATTTCTTGCTGGTGGAATGGGCCTTTTATCATTATGTGGTATATGTATTATCCTTTTAAAATTTTATTTTATTGGTTTGAAGTCTGTTTTGAGACCATACGTTTTTAAAGTACAGAAGCATTTTGATTTTCTTTTTCTTCTGGTTGTTCCATTTGTGGTTTGAGGGAGATAATTTTTTATACTTTTGGCCATTAGTTCTGCAGTTTTGAGAGCAGTCATGATGTCTAGTATCAGAGAGAGTAATGTACAAAGTTTTAAAAGAAAGAGAGAAAAAATATTTTCACAGTGTAAGTAAAATACTCTCAAACACAATCTGAGGAAATGGGAACTCTAGGTTATTCTGCACTCTCCCCACCCCACCCCATATTAGAGGATATGATAGGAAGAGAAACATGGTATCATGATGGGATTGTTTCTTTTATTTAATGTGTCAAGATGGAAAGCATTCAAGATACATGGTCTGAACACTTTTTAGGTAAATAAATTCCTGATTCAGCTTAACCTCTGAAGTTCCTGTCTTTACAGACCTTTGTATTCTTTGTTCTGACTGAAAGGCCCTCGGATTTATTTAGGGATTCTGAGCTGGGTTTGTTCTCAGCACATCATCTTTCTGAAAGGCCCAAGTATGGCGTTATTCACCCTGCAGTCCCCACAGGGTCTGGGCAATGTACTTGGAAACAAAAAAATGACCTCACCCAGTTGGAAGAAGGGTCACATAATAAAATAATGTTCCTTCTCTCTCTCAGGACACTGCACACTGCTAAAATATATCGCTTCTTGACCTTTTGGCTAAGATTCCATGTAGAACAACTAAAATATTAGCTTCCTGTCAGCTTCACCACATTTGGGGCTTTAATTTCTGACAGCTGTAAGAAATCATGTGCTTTGTGGGGGCCCAAATGAGCTGTCTTTGAAGAGGTCTTTTTGTAATAGCTGAGTTTGTCTAAAAAGCCTGGGTCATAGACTGTCCGGTTTAGTAATCCACGTAATGCTTGAATCATTATTGCAATGTTTGCTTGATTTTCCCCTGGCAGGATCTGTCCAGCGGGGCTTGAATACCACCAGTGAAGGGTAGGGAACTCTGAAGCAGCCTGTTTCATTGTTGGCTTCTTATTTGTCTGAAGAAAAAACTCTTTCTTGCTGAGCTAAAAATCTGCCTACCTGAAACTCACATTCATCAAGCTTAGTTCTCCTCCTCTGGGTCTATGAACAGTAATTAGAATCCCTTTTTAACTTTTCTGAAGATAGCTACCATTTGTTTCCCAAGTCTTAACTTTAGGTTAAATACTCTAGTCCCTTGAACACATTCTCTTGGCATTTGGATTCTTCAGTTTATTTCACCAAGCATATCCTAAACATACTCTCATACGTGCACCCAGAGCTGAATCAGTACTGACCTATCCATCTTCTCATTCTCAATATTATATATTTATTAAAATATCACAGCCGGGCATGGTGGCTCAAACTTGTAATCCCAGCACTTTGGGAGGCCGAGGCAAGAGGATTGCCTGAGCCCAGGGGTTCAAGGGCAGCCTGGGCAACTTGGTGAGACCTCGTCTCTACAATAAATCACAAAAAAATTAGCTCACCTACAGTTCTGGCTACCTGGAAGGCTGAGGTGGAAGGATTGCCTGAGCCCAGCAGGTCTATGCTGGGGTGACCATAAGCATGCGTACTATAGCCTGTGCGATGAGGTGAGACTCAAAAAAAAAAAAAAGAACATCATAAAGTGCCATTGAGTTTTTTTTGGAAGCATATCACACTATTGAAACATAAGCTAATTATTAATTCAAATTCCTATGTCTCTTACATATGTACTGTTACTAAACTTGCAAGGTTGGTTTTTGAACCCATGTGTAGGATCTTGTACTTATTCACCCTAAATTGTTACACACATGATCCTAGCCTCTCACAAATCTTTTTGAATCTTGACTCTCTTATCAACAATATTTGCTGTCAGTACTGGCTTTTTGTCATCTACAAATTTGGTGAGTATATCTCCCATATTTCCGTCTTGCTCATTGATTTTAGAAGGGCAGAGCCAAAGACAGAGGAACAGGCAAGTGAAAATAAAAATTACATCCAATAATGAAGCAACCTCACTGTTTAATAATAATGAGCTTTAGGTCTAACTATTAGAACATGCCCTTGTGAGTGAAACTGATGTGGTGGGAGATATCAGTAATGACTCAGCATCTTTTACTCCTCAATATGGTTGCTTCATTGTAAAAAAGAAGTAAGAATTAAAGGCTGCTTTTAAAACAAAAGTAAGAAAACACCCATTGGTATATACAATTTTTTAAATGATAGCCAAGATTTCATTTGAAGTTCTGGTTACTTCCCCAAACCTCAATTGTTCTTTTTATTTAAAAAATAAAAACATACAAACAAACAAAAACCTCAGTGCAGAATAGAGTAAAAGTAAACTTTTCAAAGTTTTTAAAACCAATCATCTGGTTCATTTGATTGATGGCTAAAGATGTGGTTTTGTTTAAAGTACTCCATATGTAGGTTTTCAACCCCTTCCCTTAAAACTAATTGTCACGGTACTTCACAATGACAGATACATGTATGTGAGGGATGGAAAGAAACTTAATTTCGGTTGGTACATTCTGACTGAATAAAGAGAAGAAGTGGGCTTCAGAAGATAAACATGAGGGATGAGTTGAATTTTCCAATTAGGAAAGCATCTAGCAAGACTCTACATGTTAAAGATTTCCAGATAAGTTCAACAGGAAAAAAATTGAAGCTGAATTTCATAAGGAAGTAATAATTCTCTTCTGATTAATGACTGTCCATAGGCAACATTGCCAGGACAGAAAAATTGCAGCACTACATTCCAACTTAAACAAAAAAAAGTCTTTCATCAATTGGATACTTGAACCTACTTTAAATTACTCCAATTAATGAGATGCATGCCAGCATGCATGATCAGTAATGGGATCATTGTACTTTATTTTTCTTTTGTTTTTGCAGTTTCATAGTTACATTTTTGGCTATGCTTTGTGTTGTCATGACCTAGACTGCAAACAAATTCCTAGTCAAACCACTACAGGTTGTTTGTAAAATAATTTTGGAATGTAGTTTGTTATAACTTCCAATCGTCTTCTGCTACATGTCAACACACACATACACACACACACACACACGCACACACACACACACACACACACACACTCTCTCTCACACCATCTATCTCTCTCAAATACTCATAGAATACAGTTATTAGCTTTGCCTAGCGCACATACACATATTGTAATTATAATTAATTTGCAGCTAAATATTGTTTTTGTGAAGCACCATCTATCCTTGAAGATTTTTTATTTTTAAGGCTCAGATGGTCAGTGTGGCTGAAATTACCCATTCCCCTACTCTGAACTCCTTGCAGCTCTCCAAATGTGTTATGATACAGCCTTCTCCAAAACTTTGCCTGTGTTCTTCCCTTTGACTGGAATGTTCCCTTTCTCTGGCTCCATAATTCTTCCTCTTCAAAATGAGGCTAACATGTTATTTGTGTTGCTACAAAGGGATACCTGAAATGGGTAATTTATAAAGACTTTTTTTCATTTGGTTTATTTGGCTCATGGTTCTTTAGGGTGTACAAGAAACAATGCCAGCTTCTGCTCCTAGTGAGATCTTCAGTCTACTTCCACTCATGGGGGAAGGGGAAGGGAGTTAGCATGTCCAGCGACTACAGGGTAAAAGAAGCAAGAGAGAGCGAGGGGGAAGGTGCCAGGCTCTTGTGGTAACTCAGAGAGTAAGAACTCACTCATTACCATGAGGATAGCACAAAGCCATTCATGAGGGATCCACCCTATGATCCAACCACCTCCCATTAGGCCCTACCTCCAACATGGAGGACAAAATTTCAACATGAGATTTAGAAAAACAAATATCCAAACTACAGCACATACTTTCCAGGAGGTTTTCCCAGATTCCTAGCTCTTATTCAAATATACCTGGCTTATTATTTAAATATCAGGCATCTTACTACACTATAAATGTTAATTTATTCCTATGTCTTTTATTTAGCATTGTGTGCCTATGTATGATGTCATTTATGTAGGTGCTGCTATTATGTTGACATAATGGGTACTCAACAAATGTAATAAGTATTTTCTAAAAGCAGGGGCATTTCTCATTCTTCAGATTAGAATAGGTATTTGTGTTGGATATTCTCTTAGAGCATTGACCTTCTTCTTTGTAGCACTTTTTAGATTTGTAATTATGTTCTTGTGTCTGTTACTCCCCCAGATTATAAGTACTATGAATTTAGGGACCATTTTTTCTTTTCTGTCATCCTAAGTTCTATTCCTGGCATTGGGCTTAGCACAGGGTGTATTCTCAGTAAGTATTTGTTAAGTCAATAACCAATTTTGTGAATGGATCTTTGTGAGAGAAATTGATGAGGGAAGTTGTACCCTTAGGTTATAGTTTAATAGAAAGGGTTGCAGAGGAGGAGTGCCATAGAAACAAAGTGAGCATGTAAGACAGTTTCTTTACATTTGAGCTAGAATATTAAAGGATATAGTAGGCAAAAGGCAGCAGAGGTGAGGATGGAGCAGAAACCTGATAAAAGGACAGAACCCTGGTAAAAGGGAAGTGGTATGGGGAGAAGGGTTATACCCTAAGCTGTGATGGTGGGTCACTGAGAGGAAGGTCACAGGAAAGTGGGAGGGAGGCAGGATAGACGTGATTGGGTTTTACCTACCCTTGGGGTTCCAAATAGGACTTTTGCTTAAAGAATGTTTTCATAGTCTCAGCAACTGCCCTTCCAAAACTGGGAGCACTGTATAAAGAGTTTTGACCTTGATATCAGACAAACCTGACTCCAAAGCTATTACATGTACTAGCTGTCTGACTTTGATGAAGACGTCTGACATTTCCAAGCCTCAGTTTTCATATTTGTCAGAAGAGAACACTCATATTCATCTTGAAGAGTTGTGTGCAAATGAGGTAATATTCATGATGCATCTAACTCAGTGTCTGGCTCAGAGCAATGACTGTACAAATGGTAGCAGTTACTAATATTAGCCAGGCTTAACCTTTATAGAACTTTTGAATGGTTCTTGGCCCTGAATTGTTCAGTATTTTAAATCAACTGTTTTGAAGCATTCTTATCAAATTTAAAGATGACACAAAACTGAGAAAAAACAACTAATATGTTGGCTTACAGGCTAAGGAGCCATAAAAATCTCAATAACCTAGAAGAACAAGCTGAAACAATAAGCATGATAACATTGGTAGGGATAAATATAGACTCAGCTTTTGTATTTAAAGAATCAGTTGAAACCGGAACACGGGCAAATTCATCTAATAGTTTATAAGAGCAAGAGAAAGACCCAGGGGTGTTAGCTGACTGTCAGCTTAACATAAGCCAACTGGGTTAAGGCCTCCAAGAAAAACTAATGTGATCTGAGGTCATGTGATGAAAATAGAGTGTCCAGGAGACACGAAGTAATCATCCAAGTGTCCTTGTGCTGATCAGACAACATCAAAGGAGTTATGCTCAGTTCTTGGCCTGTACTCTAAGAGAGATGGATCTAGAAAAAGGTTAACAAGAGAGACAAAGTTCTGGACATCATGTCATATGAGCAACAGTCAAAGGCACAAGAGATGTTTAGTCTGGAAAAGAGGAGACTGGAGTGATGTAGTCTCCTACATCAGGGGTGGAAAGTGAGTGGTAGGGAGCACGCCACGGTCTTGTTCTGCAGTGTTTCAAAGTACTGAAGAAAGTTTATGATTGGAAATTGTAATTAAGGGAAGTTTTGGTCAATAGATATTAAAAGGCTGGACACAGTGGCTCATGCCTATAATACTAGTTCTTTAGGAGGCTGAGGTAGGAGGATTGTATGAGGCCAGGAGTTCAATATATGTAAAAGTTATACTCACTGTAGAGATATCTGCTAGCATTTATAAACCTCACTATGTGCAAGGCCCTTTCTTATGTATTATTGATTTAGTCCTTACATCAACTTTGTAAGGTAGGTATTATCCTCATTTTAGAGATAAGAAAACTGAGACTTAGATTGAGGAACTGATTTACCTAAAACCTGGCTACCTATAGCCAAAAATTTGGCTACCTATAAATTTGGCTACCTATAAAACTTGGCTACCTATAGCCTAAAATTTGGCTACAAAATGGTGAAGCTGGGCTCTCACTCAGGTTCCATATGACTGGAAAGCCTGTGATTTTTAACCTCATGGCCTACTTCACACAAAGCTTCCTGGAATAGGACTTTCAGTGCTAAAACCAGGACCATCCCTGACAAACCAGAATGGGTGGTCATCCTAATTTTATAGTATTCCCCCCACCACCTTTTTTTTCCGAGATAGAGACCTTTCATGCTAAGAAATCTAGGTTTATAGTTCAGAACCTGGCTTTGGCTCAAGTTTCAAAAGCATTTCCAGGAAACTTTAGCTGTTCAAACATGATAATGGTCTGCCCTAAGTGATAAGATGTAATAAAAAATAAACTTGGTATCACCTGTCAGGATTATTATTGTTTTTTGAGTTGGAGTCTCACTCTGTTGCCCATGCTGGGGTGTCGTGGCACAATCATGGCTTACTGTAGCCTCAACCTTCTGAGCTTAGGAGATTCTTCCACCTCAGCCTCTTGGGTAGCTGGGATTATAAGGGTGAGCCACCACACTCAGCACATTAAAAATTTTTTTTTGTAGAAATAGGGTCTCTCTATGTTGCCCAGGCTGGTCTTGAACTCCCTGACTCAAGCAATTCTCCCTTCTTGGCCTCCCAAAGTGCTGGGATTATAGGCATGAGCCACTACACCTGGCAGAACTGTTGAAGATGAGAATTCTGTATTGGATTTGTTTCATTGAAGACCATTTCTACAATTCTTTATATCTCTGTCATTCTGTGATGAGAGGTGTCCTTTCTTGGACCCTGAGTTAATCCTCCAGGCTTTTGATAAAAGATTAAGAGCATACTTACAGGACTGGTTTGAGATGGCTTGTTAAAAAGCCTGGAACATGGACCATTGTTTCCCCTTCTGTGGTCATTGCTCCCTGCTAAAAGTAGCCAAAAGCATGTGTACAAATGTTCTGAGATGGTTGCCCTTAGAGCACACATGCTTTGGATTTTCAATCCATGATTCTTCCAAGAAAGACCCAGACACCAATCCAATATATATGATATGTAAATTGATATGTTTATTCATTTAAAAATCATTTCAAAGGAGGAGAAACAAACCAGGTCTCAGTCTGTGTTTGAAATGCCTTCAGTGAAATTTCACTGATGGTCTTTAAAGCCCTCATCTAAGTATCTTGGATCCCATTAGTATTCTGAGAAAGATCTTTAAATTTTCTAGATCCTTGAAGTTTTTCCTGTGAATATCTATGTAATGTTGTTTGGAAAAATCTTCTTTTTTTTCTTTTAGCCTGCACTGGAGTAAAACCGATAAAAAATAAGTAAAGTGGCTGTCATATCACAATTTTCCCACATAAGTTAGAGCATTCTTTCTTAGTGATCCTGTTGTCTTACTTGGAGAATCTCATGGGGTAGTGAGTCTAAGACTACATCTTCCTTGGGAAGGCCTTTGCCACTTGGTGAGTCTCTCTTGTCAGCTGAAAGAGATGCCCTCTTGTCCTTGACAATAAGAGGCAAATGGCAATGCAGGAGATTCTCAATGGAGAAAACAAATAATTGCACAACAATTTAAAGTTCACACGGTGTTCCATCTGTGTCCTTATTCTATGTCTATCTTCTCTATGAGGGCCCAAGCAACAAACATCTGCCATTTTTAACTTAAGTTTATCATGCGCGTGCCTGCTCAGTGGATATGTTAGCTTTCAACTTAGCTGGATCATCAGTGAATTAGTCTCAGGCATATTGGGGTCCCTCTATCAGGTGAGGGTCCTCACTGAGCCAGCAATCTTGCTTCAGGTAGAGTTGGGGGGCAAAGTTTTCTATAAATGGGCGGTGTGGCCACATTTTTGAAGAAAGCTGAAATGGTGCTAGAGTCAGCCTGGCTGTCTTAAATATACCATTTCTACTTGGCTGGTGAGGCCTGTAGGGCCCTTCTCAACTTATTAGTCCTCAAGTCCTAGTGACCCATCTCAAAATGGTCATGTCAGCCTGAAAAGTTACAAGGCTTCATATATCAGCTGTTTGGTCTTTTTTATTGATAAAAATATGTATACATATTTATGGGGTACATGCATAGACTGTCAGAGTATTTGGGGTGTCCATCACCTGGGTATTTATCATTTCTATGTATTGGGAACATTTCTAGTCCTCTCTTCTAGCTATTTCAAGGCATGCAATATGCAATACATTGTTGTTAACCATGGTTACCCTACTCTACTATAAAGCCTTAGAACTTATTCCAGACCAGGCGCAGTGGTTTATGCTTGTAATCCCAGCACTTTGGGAGACCAGGGCAAGAGGATTGTTTTAGCCCAGAAGTTCGAGACCAGCCTGTGCAACATAGCTTTATCTCTAAAAAAAGATAAAAATAAATTGGCCGGGTATGTGGTATGTGCCCATAGTCCAGATATTTGGGAGGCTGAGGTGGAAGAATCACCTGAGCCCAGGAGGTTGAGGCTGTGGTGAGTTGTGATTGTGCCATTACACTCCAAGCTGGGAGATGGAGTGAGTCCCTGACTCAAAAATAAGAAAAAGAAGAAGGAGGAGGAGAAGAGGAGGAAGAAGAAAAACATTAGGACTTATTCCTTCTATCTAATTATATGTTTGTATCTACTAGCCAACCTCTCTTTATTCATGCCTCCTTTTTCCAGTTGCTGGTATCAATTATTCTACTACTTCCATGAGATCAATTTTTTTAAGCTCCCACATTTTGGTGAGAACATACGACATTTATTTTATGTGCCTGGCTTATTTCATTTAATATAATGACTTTTCAGTTTCATCCATGTGTGCTGAAAATGACATGATTTCATTTTTTTTATGACCAACTAGTATTCCATTGTGTACATATACTACATTTTCTTTATCTCTTTGTCTCTTGATAGACCCAGGTTGATTCCATATCTTTGCTATTATAAATAGTGCTATAATAAACATGGGAGTGCAGCTAACCTTTTGATATATCGATTTCATTTCTTCTGGACACATATCCAGCAGTGAGATTGCTGTATCATATGGTAGTTTCTATTTTTAGTTTAGTTTTTTTTTTTTGAGTTAGAGTCTCACTCCGTTGCCCAGGCTTAAGTGCAGTGGCATGCTTGTGGCCACTGCAGCCTCGACCTGCTGGGCTCAGGCGATCCCTCTGCCTCAGCCTTCCAAGTAGATGGAACCACAGGCACATGCCACTATGTCTGCCTAATTTTTTGATTTATTGTAGGGATGAGGTTTCGTCAAGTTGCCCAGGCTGGTCTCAAACCCCTGTCTCAGACAATCCTTTCACCTTGGCCTCCTGAATTGCTGGGATAACAGGCTTGAGCCACCACACTTGACCAGTTTTTTTTTTTTTTAGATCTCTATATTGTTTTTCATAGTGACTGTGCTAATTTACATTTTTACCAACAATATATGAGTTCCTTTTTCTTTTCACTCTCACCATCATTTATTTTTTGTCTTTTTACTAATAGCCATTCTAGCTGGGGTAAGATGATATCTCATTGTGATTTCGATCTGCATTTCCTTGATGCTTAGTGAAGTTGAACATTTTTAATATACCTGTTGGTCATTTGTATGTCTTCTTTTGACAGATGTCTATTCATGTCCTTTGCCCACTTTTTAATTGGATTATTTGATTTTTTTTTTTCCTGTTGTGTTGTTTGAGTTCCTTATATAATCTGGATGTTAGTCCCTTGCTGGGTGAATAGTTTGTAAATATTTTCTCCCATTCAACAAGTTGTGTCTTTACTCTGTTGATTGTTTCCTTTGTTGCAAATGAACTTTTTAGTTTAATTAAGTCCCATTTGTCTATTTTAATTTTTGTTGCCTTTGCTTTTGGTCTCAGTCAAAAAATCCTTGGCCAGCCTACTGGCCTGAAGTGGTTCCCTTATGTTTTTTTCTAGTGGTTTTGTAGTTTTGGGTCTTATGATTAAATCTTTAATTCCCCTTGAGTTGATGGTTGTATATGATGAGAGATAGAGTCTAGTGTCATTATTCTGTACATAAAGATCCAATGTTTCCAGCACCATTTATTGAAAAGAATGTCTTTTCCCCAATGTATGTTCTTACTGCCTTTCTCAAAAATAAATTGGCTGTAAATATGTGGATTTATTTCTGAGTTCTTCATTCTATTCCATTGGTCTATTTGTCTATTTCTGTACCAATGCCATGCTGTTTTAGTTTCCATAGCCTTGCAATATACTGTAAAGTCAGATAGTGTAATGCCTTCAACTTTGTTCTTTTTGCTCAGAATTGCTTTGGTTAAACAGGCTTTTGTTTTTGTTCCATATGAATTTTAGAACTTTTTTCTATTTCTGTGAAAAATGACATTGGTATTTTGATAGGGGTTGCATTAGATCTGTAGATTGCTTTGGGCAGTGTGGTCATTTTAATAATATTAATAATTTTAATCCATGAGCACGAGATATCCTTTCTTTTTTTTTGTCATCTTTACTTTCTTTCATCAATGTCTTGCAATTTTTCTTGTGGGGGTCTTTCATCTCCTTGGTTAAATTTAATCCTAATCCTAATCCTATGAATTTTATATTTTTGTAGCAATTGTGAATGCGATTTCCTTCTTGATTGCTTTATCAACTAATTACTTATTGGTGTGTAGAAAAGCATTTTATTTTTGTATGGTAAAAGCTATTGATTTTTGTATCTTGCAACTTTATTGAGTTTATTTATTAGATCTAAGAGTTTTGGTGGACTCTTGATTTTTTTTAGATATTAGAGCACATGATCTGCAAAGACAGACACGTTGATTTCCTCCTTTCCAGTTTGGATGCTTTTTACTTCCTTATCTTGTCTGATTGTTCTGGCCAGTACTTCTAGTACACTGTTGAATAGGGGTGGTGAAAGTGGGACCTCCTTGTCTTGTTATAGTTCTTAGAGGAAAGGATTTCAGCTTTTACCCACTTGGTATGATTTTAGCTTACAAAGTTTGTCATCTATGGCCTTTATTATGTTGAGGTATGTTCCTTCAGTGCCTACTTTGTTGAGAGTTTTTAATCATGAGGAGATGTAGAATATCATAAAATTCTTTTTCTGCATCTATTGAGATAATGATATGTTTTTTCTCCTTCATTCTGTTGATATGATGTATTATGTTTATTGATGTTTATATGTTGAACCATCCTTGCATCCCTGGTATAACATCCACTTGATCATGGTGTATTATCTTTTTAATGTTCTGTTAGATTCAGTTTGCTAATATTTTACTGACAATTTTTTTGTGTCTATGTTCATAAGTGATATTGGCCTGTAGTTTGCTTTTTTGGTTGGGTTTCTGACTGGTTTTGGTATCTATGTAATTTGGTCTTATAGGATGAGTTCAGGAGAAATCCTCTTTCTTCATTTTTTGATAGTTTGAGTAGAATTGGTGTTAGTCCTTTTTTGAAAGTTTGGTAGAATTTGGCAGTGAAACCATCTGATCCTGGACTTTTCTTTGATGGAAGACTATTACTGATTCAATTTCAATACACATTATACATCTGTTCAGGTAATCTTTTTCTTCCTGATTCAATATGAGTAGGTTGTAATTGTCCAGGACTTTATCCATTTCCTCTAGGCTTTCCAGTTTGTTAGTGTATAGTTGTTCATAATAGTCTGTGGTGATCTTTTGTTTTTCTGTGGTATCAGTTGTAATGTCTCCTTTATTATTTCTGATTTTGTTTATTTGGGCTTTCTCTCTTTTTTTCTTGGTTAGTCTGGCTAGTGGTTTATTGATTTTGTTAATCTTTTCAAGAAAACCAATTTTCTGTTTCATTAATCTTTCTTATTTGTATTTAGTCTCTATTTCATTTAGTTATGCTCTGATCTTTATGTTTTTTCCCTTTTACTTACTAATTTTGGATTTGGTTTGTTCTTGTTTTTCTAGTTCCTTGAGGAACATTGTTAGATTGTCTATTTGGGATCTTCTTACTTTTGTTATGTAGGTATCTATTGTTATAAACTTCTCTCTAAGCACTGCTTTTGCTTAGTTCACAAATATTGGTATGTTTTGTTTTGATTTTATTTTATTTCAAGAAATTTTTTATTTCTCTAATTTTTTTTTGACCCAGTGATCAGTCAAAAATATGTTGCTTAATTTCTATGTACTTGTGCAGTTTCTAAACTTCTTGTTATTGATTTCTAGTTTTATTTCATTGTGGCCAGATAAAATACTTGATAGAATTTTGATTTTTAAAAATGTAATGAAACTTGTTTTGTGTTTTATCATATGGTTGATTCCAGAGAATGTTCTGTGTGCTATTGAGAATGTTGTGTATTTTGTGGCTGTTGTAGAAAATGTTGTGTTAATGTCTGTTAGAGCCATTAAATCCAATATGCAGTTCAAGTCCAATGTTTCTTTGTTAATTTTCTGTCTTGAAGATCTGTCTAAAAATGAGAATAGCGTGTTGAAGTGCTAAACTATTATTGTATTCAAGGCTATTTCTCCCTTTAGGTATAATAATATTTGCTTTATATATATATCTGAGTACTTTGTTGTAGGATGCATATATGTTTAGAATTTTTATATCCTCTTGTTGAATTCATCCTTTTATCATTATATAATAACTTTCTTTGTCTCTTTTTACTGTTTTTGGCTGAAAATCTGTTTTATCTCATATAAGCATAGCTACTTCTGCTCATTTGTCTTCCACTTATATGGGATATATTTTTTTATTCTTTTATTTTTAGTCTATATATGTCTTTAGAGGTGAGATGAGTTTCTTGTAGGCAGACTGTAGCTGGGTCATTAAAAAAATCCATTCAGCCAGTTTATATTTTTTAAGTGGAAAATTTAATCCATTTATATTCCAGATTATTATTGATATGTGAGGGCTTTATCTTTCCATTTTGTTAATTGATTTCTGGTTGTTTTGTATATCCTTTATTTCTTTCTTTTTCTCTTATTTTTCATCATTGTTTTTTGGTGATTTTCTGTAGTAGTAACATTAAAGTTCTTTCTTTTCCTTGCTTGTGTGTTTGCTCTATCAGTGGGTTTTATACTTTTATGTGTTTTAATGATGGGAGAGATTAACCCCCCATTTCCAGTTATAGAATTTGCTTAAGTATTTCCTGTAGTGCTGGTCTAATGATGATAAATTTCCTTGAATTTTGCTGGTCTGGAAAATACTTTATTTCTCCTTCATTTATGAAGGATAACTTTACTGGGTATAGTATCCTAACATGATAGTTTTTGTGTGTGTGTGTGTGTGTGGTTTTTTTTTTTAACATCAGCATTTTGAATATATTATTCCATTCCATTCTCTCCTTCTTTTTTTTTGCATTGGAGTCTCACTCTGTTTCCCACACTGGAGTGCAGTGGTACACTCACAGCCACACCAGTGTCCACCTGCTGAGCTCCAGAGATCCTTCTGCCTGAGCCTTCCAAGTAGCCAGAACTACAGGTATGTTCTACCAAGCCTGGCTAATTCTCTCCTATTTTTTAAGATCTCTGCTGAGAAATCTGCTGTCAGTCTGTTGGAGTTCCCTTATAAGTGATTAGACACTGTTGTTTTTAGACATCTCTCTTTGTCTTTGACCTTTGACAGATTGACTCTAATGTGCCATGAAGAAGACCTTTTTGCATTGTATCTATTTGAGGATCTCCGAACATCCTGTATCTGGATGTCTAAGTCTTTTGCTATATTTGGGAAGTTTTCAGCTATTATTTTATTAAATAAATTTTCTAACCCTTTTTTTCCTCTTCATTCTCTGGAACACTAACATTTTCATATTTGGTCACTTTATGGGGTCCCATATGCCAGGTAGACTTTGCTCATTTTAAAAAATTCTTTCCTCTTTATTTTTATCTGACTAACTTATTTCAAAAGTCATATCTTCAAGTACTAAAATTCTTCTGCTTGATCTAGTCTATTGTTGAGTTTTTGGATGTATTTTGTATTTTATTTAATGAATTTTTCAGTTGCAGAATTTCTGTTTGGTTCTTTTTTATGATATCTATCTCTTTGGTAAATTTCTTATTTATATCCTGGATTATCTTTCTGATTTCTGTGTATTGTTCTCTTGTATCTTACAGAGCTCCTTTAATGTCATTATTTTAAATTTGTAATTGGGTTTTTATACATTTCTTTTTGACTGAAATCTGTTGCAGTAGAATTATTGTGTTCTCTTGGAAGTGTCATGTTTCCTTACTTTGTCTCATTTCTTGTGTCCTTACATTATCTGCATGTCAAATAATAGTCACTTCTTTTAATTTTTTGTATTTGCTTTCCTAAGGGAGGACTTTTTCCTGTAGATGCATCTATGATGTTTGTTGGGTAAGGCATTTTGGTTTTGATTCTGGGTGAGTGCAATAGTATACTCTGTGTATGATTTATTTGACTGCAAAAAACAGAAGTGATGTCTGTGATTTCCTCAGTGGCTTAAGGTGCAGATGTCAGTGGAGGCTGTGGTGAAGTTTTAGTGGAGATGGTGACACCATGTAGGCTTGTCTTCTAGCCCTAGTGGTGGCGGCAGCAGGCTGAGCATGCCTGCCTTTGGGCCCCAGGATGGTGTGTGTGGGCACCAATGTGTGTGGGTCTAGGCGAGCTCATTCTTGGGCCTCCAGGTGATGGTACTGGCAGTGGTGGGACAGGCAGGTGGGTGAGTTCTCAGGTCTCTGAGAAGTGAGTGTGGTGTGGGCTATGGCAGTGTCAGAGGTGGGCCTAACCTCTGGGTCCCAAGCTGTTCACGTTGATATTAGCAGTGACTGCAACGGCCTAGGCAGACTTAGTCTCCAAGACTGCAGGTGGAGCATTTGAGTGGGTGACCACTGTGGTAGGAATGGCAACTTGGGTGGGCTTAACTTCAGGCCTGGAGGCAGAATACTCAGGTGCCAGTGGTAACTGACTGGGTTGGGCATTTCCTAGGCACTGAAAGGAGTGCATTTGGGCTGGAGGAACCTGTTCTCGGGTCTTCCAGTTATGCTTTCAGACACTGACTATGTTAGGCAAGGGTGGGTTGATCTCCAGGCCCAAGGCAGAATGCTTGGGTAGGGGTGACTGCAGTGCAGCTTCTGGGGAGGGCAGGGATGTTTCCAAGTGGCAGCGGACATATGCAGGCAGCCAGGGAGCATGTACTTCACTTGTTTTCAAACACGGCAATAACAGCCCACAGTAGCAGCTGCTGTGGCTAGAAAAGTTTGTCTCAGGGCACCTGAAAATGCATGGTGGCTTCACTTCTGGGTCCAGCAGAGTGGTTGCCAATGGCTGGATTTTTAGCCCAAGAGGCAACAGATAGACACAGTGGTGGCTGCTGGCAGGCAATATCAGTAGGGCTTCAGAGATGTGGAAATGTGTGGGCTATAGAGACCACGGGAAGGATGTAGTCTAGTTGGGGCAGGGCTCTCAATATAGCACCAGTTGTGGCTGCCTAGGGCTTGAGGTTGTGTAGGACTTAGTGTGATCTTCTTCCCTGGAGCAGTGTCTTCTCATGGTTTTCAGGCAGTTTCCTATGTTAGTCATGGGGCCTGTGAGGGTCTAGGGACTTTCCTAGATGCAGGAATCTGTGTGGGAATGTAGGCCACTGGGGTGTCACTCATTTACCCTTTCCCCACACTGGAGAGCCCCTCCAGGATCCTAGGTCATCCCAGCTGAGCAGGCTGCTTTTTTCCCTCTCCTTCCTTGCTTTTTTTTTTGTTTCTTACTGTAACTTCCTTGTTTAATTCCAGTTTCATCTCTTAGATTATCTAGTCAACATGTGGCTATTACTTGCTATTTTGGTTCTTATTTGTGTAGTAGGTATCAGATGCCTCTAATCAGTCATCTAGATTCCCCTCAGCCAACTATTCAGTTTTTGTTTTGTTTTGATTTTGTTTTGATTTTGTTTTTTGAGTTGGTCTCACTCTGTCACCCAGGCTGGAGTGCAGTGGCACGCTCATGGCCACCACAACCTCGACCTACTGGGCTCAGGCAATCCTTTCGCCTCAACCTTCCAAGTAGCTGAAAATACAGGCATGCGCCACCAAGCCCGGCTAATTTTTTTTTTTTTTTTTGAGTTGGAGTCTCATTCTGTTGCCCAGACTGGAGTGCAGTGGCCGCTCCCGGCCACCACAGCTTCGACCTGCTGGGCTCCAGAGATCCTTCCGCCTCAGCCTTCCGAGTAGCCGGAATTACAGGCACATGCTACCATGCCTGGCTGATTTTTTGATTTATCGTAGAGATGAGGTCTCGCCAACTTGCCCAGGCGGGTCTCGAACCCGCGGGCTCAGGCAATCCACTCACCTCAGCCTCCCAAGGTGCGGGAGTACAGGCTGAGCTACCGAGCCTGGCTTAATTTTTTGATTTATTGTAGAGATGAGGTCTTGCCAAGTTACCCAGGCTGGTCTCAAACCTGGGGGCTCAGGCAATCCTCTCACCTCAGCCTTCCAAAGTGCTGGAATTATAGGCACTTGTCAAAACCGAACAGTTGGCCAACTGTTCGGTTTTGACAAGAGCTCCGTAGTAGGCTAACAGCTGCTTTTCAAAAGGATGGTCATATTGGAGAAATGATGAGTCCAAACCCTAAGGAGTGTCTCTGAGTGGACCTTGCCTAATTCTCCAAAAACTCTAATTGACATCACGAATCACGGAGGCTTGTAGTTCAAAGAAGTCATTAGGCTTGTGGGGTCGTGAATATACTGAGTGTGCTACAGCCTGCTGGACAGATACTAGTGCAGTTGGGTTTGTGCCCCATTCAAGCCTTGTTCTGATTTTCAGATTAGTGATGGTAAAGGAATAACAATAATATTCAAATGGGACATATACTCGCTTCCATGGTAAAATAAGGTTCAAGGGTCTCTTTTGGTATTGGGAGAACTAACAAGGCAGAATAACTTATTTGACTGCTGGAGAGATTAAGCATTACAAGTCCATCCACACCGTCCAAAGAAACTACTTGGTGAGAAGCCTCCTGAATTCTGTTAGGGTTATCAGCTACCCGTGCTGATGGAAGTATAATAACACCACACTCAAAGATGTTGATGATAAGGCTTCTGACTTGTCAACCGACAGAACATCCTCTATACGGCAGACACTTTGGACATCATAAGGCTGGGGCATTTGTGACAAGTTCACAGCCACCCACTAGTGGTAAAACTAGGGGTAGTTTAAGTACCCCTGTGAGAGTATTACAAATATATATTGAAGATCTTGCTAAGTGAATGTGAATTTATTTTGGTACTCATGTGCCAGTGGTATATAAAAGGTGTTAGCACTGTCCAAGACAGGAGATCAAGTTCTGTTACAGTCACAATGTCTGCAATTGCCAGAGCTTTAGAAGCAACACGTGAATTCAGTGGGTGATATTCTACCATAGGCCTCCAACTTCTTTTAGCCTCTGTCATTGGCCATATAGAATTGTTGCATTGAGATAGTGCATCTCTTACTACCTCTGCTTTTAAAACCTTAACCAAAGCTGTGATTTTGCTTTCTTCTCCAGGGATTCTATATTACTTCTTTTGGATCACTCGGGAAGGGACAAGGAAATGAGTTGGGAATTGATTTACCTATCTCACTAGCACTTTTGCCAATGTGACCCTTCCTGATTGGGAGAATCCCCTATGGTCTTTATCTGCATTTACAGTACAAGCACATAAAATGTCAATAACACTTACATATGCAGCAGTGAAATCCACAATAACAGGACCTTGAACCATTCAAAGGGTCCAACCCTCAAGGTCATTTTAGCTTCTCTCCTCCACGATTAGTCTTGTACAAACCCTATGTTGTATTCAGGTGCTTCTTCTTCCCTGAACTAAACCAAGTAAGATGGACATTTAGTACTTGTCTCCAACATAGCCATAGCATGTTGAATTCTTTCCTTCCCAAAGTTTTCAAGTGTACTCAGAGGTGTGCATGCAGTCTTCAGGTTCCTTGGGGTCAAGGAAACCTCAGTCCCACCCTTAGTTTTCTTTTACATTAAAGCACTAGGGGCAGGGAAGAGGGGAGGGAGGATCAGTATGTATGTAGGAGGAGAGCAGTTCTGCATCCAGTAAGGCAGGCTTTACATTTACTTTTAGTTTCAGAGTTTGTTGTTCAACTAAATGAACTTCTAATATGTTCAACTCACCCAAAGCCCTTTATCGAGAGGCAAGTTCATCATTAATGGTACTATTCATTTTAGTTTTGAGGACTCCTTAGTTAAGCAGTCATGGACACATTGTCTTTTGCTAGGACCACGGGGCTTGGTGCCCCACTGTCATGCTAATGTATTTTTCTCTGCCTACCTGGAGGCGAAGCAATGAGATGCTTTATTTTAATCCTACCTTTTGCTGCTAGGTCTTTAAATATTAACTCAGCTTCTGTTAATTATCAGGTAGGAATGTGAGGGGCATTCCTTACTCTGCTTTCTTGTCCACTACTTGGCAAGAATATTTACTACTAGATCCCAGGGAGTCTCATATCTTCAAATCTTGTCCACAAGGCCTTTGTCCTTCCCCTTCCAGAAAACTATATTTCTATCAGAACCTCATTCTGTCCCCAAACTGTTGGGTCTGGGACTTGGTTTTTACTCTACTTACAAGCTTTGAACTTACTCTACTTGTAAGTTAGCCTGTTATTGTTTCATGGACACAGGAAAAAGACACACGACTTCTGGGTCAGAGACTAAAGAGTTATTACACATGCATGAGCATCAGGATATTGGTGCTGTTTCTACTTTACCCACAAGGTCCATGGTGGTGATTTCATGAGTCCAGATGGTCTCTGTGCACACAGCGGGTTTGTATGCTGCTGAAGAAACCAGGGACCAAGGACTTTCTGAGCAAGTGTCAAACAAATTAGTTCCCTTTTTCACAAGCAATGAGCAGTTACATAGTAGCCAGACTATGGTCACCTTGACCTTTTAAGTTGCCTATATGAGTAGCTATGGGAACGTCTCTGTATTGGGAAATGCCTAAATCTTGCAGTCTGCCACACTTAGCAAGAATGTGCAGGAACATTCAAGGCTTATGATGGACTGCCTCTCCCAGCAGTGACAGGGTAGATATACAATAGGCACTTTCAGATTCTGCCCAGATAAAGCTGATCTGAGTTCACATAAAATTGGCCCCTACAGCAGCAATTGGGGTAGAACACTTAGTTCAGGGCCCATACACAAGCAAGGCTCAGGGCTGTGCATATGAGGTGTCTCATACAGCTCTATGGAAATATAAGGCAAGGTTTTTCTTTTCTTCTTTTTTTTGAGTTGGGGTCTTACTCTGTCATATAGGCTGGAGTGCAGTAGTATGATCACAGCTCACTGTCGCCTCGACCTCCTGTGCTCAGGTGATCCTTCTGTCTCAGCCTCTCAAGTAGCTGGAACTATAGGTGCGCACCACCATGCCTGACTAATTTTTTGATTCTGTAGAGACAAGATCTCACTATGTTGCCTAGGCTGGTCTTGAACTCCTAGGCTCAAGCGATTCTCTTGTTTTGGCTTCCCAAAGTGCTGGGATTGTAGGTGTGAGCAACCACACTTGGCCACTATTTTTCTTTTTATTGTTATTCTTATTATGACTTCTCCAGGATGGTCCATGGCTTTTCTATATGGTAAGATCACAAGTGCTTTGAGGCAGGGGCCTTGAATTCCAGTTGGGAGTTCTTAGTATATATTGGATAACAGTCTTTTATCACTAAGTAACCTGCTTGCATTATTGTTATTAAGGCAAGGATGATACTCCTAAAGGGAATATCATCTATTTAGTTATTTTATTTTATTTTAATTTATTTTATTTGAGTTGGAGTCTCACTCTGTCGCTCAGACTGGAATGCAGTGGCTGCTCCCAGCCATCGCAGCCTTGACCTGCTGGGCTCCGGCAATCCTTCCACCTCAGCCTTCCGAGTAGCTGGAACTACAGGCGCACGCTACCACGCCCGGCTGATTTTTAAAAATTTATTGTAGAGATGAGGTCTCGCCAAGTTGCCCGGGCGGGTCTCGAACCTGCGGGCTCAGGCAATTCACTCACCTCAGCCTCCCAAAGCGCGGGATTACAGGCTGAGCCACTGAGCCCGGCCTATTTAGTCATTAAAAAAAAAAAGCACTGAAGTATTCTAAGGTAAAACAACATCAAGCTTCAATATAAACTGTGGTTTCAATTGTGGGAAAAGCTGAATATTAGAAATAATATCAGTTGATGAGCATATAATTGCACATTTAGTAAATATGAACTATGAGGGGGACCCAAAAAACCCTGGAATTCATTTATACAAAATTGCGTATTTATTTATTTATTTATTTATTTATTGAGTTGGAGTCTCACTCTGTCGCCCAGACTGGAGTGCAGTGGCCGCTCCCGGCCACCGCAGCCTCGACCCGCTGGGCTCCGGCAATCCTTCCGCCTCAGCCTTCCGAGTAGCCGGAATTACAGGCAGGCGCTACCACGCCTGGCTGATTTTTTGATTTATTGTAGAGATGAGGTCTTGCTGCCCAGGAGGGTCTCGAACCTGCGGGCTCAGGCAATCCACTCACCTCAGCCTCCCAAAGGCACAGGATTACAGGCTGAGCCACCGAGCCAGGCTGCGTATTTATTTTTACATGTTTAAACTTCAGTCACCTTCAAAGTACTTCCCATTTGATGCAATACACCTACTGAGATGCTTTCCCACTGCTCAAAAAAGTTTTTGAACTCATCAAAAACTTGTAGCGTTTCTGCTGTTTTTTGTTTCACCTCTTCTACACTGGAAAAACGTTTCCCTTTGAGGTTTTGTTTTTTTTTTAAAATCCAGGGAAACAAAAAAAAGTTGCTTGGAGTAAGAGTGGGTGAATAGGAAGGGTGGGATACAGGGGTCATGCAGTTTGGTAAAAAAACAACTGAACACTCAGCATGGTGTGGGCAGATGTGCTCACAAATGCATTGAAAGAATTTACACACACACACATTCACTGAAGCCAAACACTGCCTGTTACTACAACACTAGCTGGTGCACTGATGCTGACAGGTTCCTAGAACACTTACCTAGCAGAGGAAACCTGTTGACAAGGGGCCCGCCTTCCAAAAGATAATTCTATTTTTGGGGGGCCCCTTCTCGTCCGTATGCCAATAATGCCACTTGCTTATTTATATATGGTTTCAAAATAAATAACTCCAAATGCTCTCTATAGGACTCTTATTAGCAGAATGAGAACCGAGAAATATCTTCCAGAGTAACAATTTTAAGTTTTCAAAGCCCAGGCATCCAAACCATAGCACTGTAATTTCCATGTGGAGGGCTAAGTCTAATGGATATGTGAGGTAGGCAGTCAATGCCAGTGCTATCTCGACACTAGGCAGGTTTCCCTTCACCAAGTAATTCCCCAAAGCTCATTTCGGCACCTGAAAGTTCAACATTAGTGACTTGATCTTTTGAATATTGCCCTATTAAAATATCCACAGGGTGATAATTTGTGAAGTTTTTTTGTTAGCCAACCGAACCCTTCTTGAAGTACACATTTGCTGGCCTGTTGTATAATGGAGGAAACTGGAATCAGTGATAATGGAGAAAAATAGGTCAGTGCAGAGTTTTGCATAGACATAAGTTTTCAATTCCTTTGGGTAAATACCAAGAACAGTGATTGCTAGATCCTACGGTAAAAACGTATTTAGTTTTGTAAGAAACTGTCAAACTATCTTCCAAAGTGGCCGTATCATTTTGCATTCCTAACAGCAATGAATAGAGTTCCTGTTGCTTCACATCTTTGTCAGCACTTGATGATGACATTTTTCTGGATTTTGATCATTCCTAACAGGTTTATAGTGGTATCTCATCCGTGATGACATACAATGTGGACAATCTTTTCATATGCTTATTTGCCATTTGTATATCTTATTTGATAAAGGTATCTGTCAAGACCTTTGGCCCACCTCTAAATTGAATTGTTTGTATTCTTATTATTGAGTTTTGGGAGTTCTTTGTATATTTTGGATAATAGTCTTTCATTCAATATGTTTTTTGAAAATATTCTCCCCAGTCTGTGGCTTGTCTTTCTATTCTCTTGACAGTATCTTTCACAGAACAGAGAGTTTTCATTGTAATAAAGTTCAGCTTATCAATTCTTCCTTTCACGTATTATGGCTTTAGTGTTGCATCTAAAAAATCATTGCCGCTGGGCTCGGTGGCTCAGCCTGTAATCCCGCGCCTTTGGGAGGCCGAGGTGAGTGAATTGCCTGAGCCCGCGGGTTCGAGACCCGCCTGGGGCAGCGAGACCTCATCTCTACAATAAATCAAAAAATCAGCC
>NW_007248822.1:973536-1087470 GCF_000164805.1 Carlito syrichta
AGAGTGAGACTCCAATTAAAAAAAAAAAAAGTCATTGCCAAACCCAAGATATTACCTTCTTGGAGTTTTTAGTCTTGAATTTTACATTTAGGTCTGTGATCTATTTTGAATTAATTTTTGTGAATGGTATAAGTTCTGTGTCTAGATTTTTTTTTTTTTTTAGTGTAGATGTCTAGTTGTTCCAATACTACTTGTCGATAAACACCCTATCTTTGCTCCATTGTATTTCTTTTGCTCCTTTGTCAAAGTTCAGTGGACTATATTATTGTGGGTCTATTTCTGAGTTCTCTATTCTGTTCCATTGATCTGTTTGTATTCTTCCACTAATGCCACACACTGTCTTGATTGCTATAGTTTTATAGCATGTTTTGAAGTCAGGTAGTGTCTTTTTAAACATTTTTATTTTAAAGATGTGGGGTACGATTCAGGGTTAGGTATATAAATGGTCATTGTACAGACAACGTTTGGGACTCACTTTGGTCGTCTTTGTTCCTAGTCAATATTATGTTATGCTAGTATGGGTCATTTGCCTCTCCACATAAACTTTGAAATCAATTTGTCAGTATCCACAAAATAACTTGCTGAGATTTTGATTGGGACAGCATTTAAATTGTAGATTCTATCCATAAGCATGGACTCTCTCTCTTATTATTTAGTTCTTTGAATTCTCTCAACAAATTTTTATAGTTTCTCAAATAAATCTTTTACATGTTTTGTTAGATTTATACCTAAGTATTTCATTTTGGGGGGTACTAATATAAATAAACATAAATGGTATTATGTTTTTAATTTTAAATTCACTGGTTCATTGCTGATTATATAGAAAAGTGATTTACTTTTTTATATTAACCTTGAATCTTATAACCCTCCTGTAATTGCCCATTAGTTCCAGAAGTAATTTTGTCAATTCTTTTAATTTTTCTGTGTAGACAATTATGTTATCTACTAGCAGAGTCTCATTTATTCTCTCCCAATCCGTATGCCTTTTGTTTCCTTTTTTGTGCCTTATTGCATTAGCTAAGACTACTAGCATAGTGTTAAAAAGCAGTGATGAGAAGTGATATTTTTGCTTTGTTCCTTGTCTTAATGGTAAAGCTTAAAGTTTCTCACCATTGAGTATGATATCAGCTTTAGGTTTTTTTTTGAAGGTATTCTTTGTCAAGTTGGAAAAGTTTCCTTCTATCCCTAGGTTACTGAGAGTTTTTATCACGAGTGGCTACTGATTGCATTTTTTCAAAGACTATTTCTGCATCTATTGATATGATCATATGATTTTTCTTCTTTAGTGATGAATTACATGAATCAGTTTTCAAATGTTGAACCAGTCTTGTATATGTTGGCTAAATCTCACTTGGTTGTAGTGTATACTTTTTTTTGTACATTGTTGAATTTAATTTGCTAATATTTTGTTGAGGATTTCACATCTATTCATGAGATGTATTGGCCTGTAGTTTTCTTTTCTTGTAATTTCTTGATCTAGTCTTGGTATTAGGTAATACTGGCTTCACAAAATGAATTAGAATATTTCTTCTGCGTCTATCTTCTGGAAGAGATTGTAGAGAATTGGTATACTTTTTTTCTTAAATATTTGGCATAATTTACTAGTGAACCCATCTGAGTCTCATGCTTTCTGTTTTGAAAGATTATTAACTATTAGTTCAGTTTCTTTAATAGATAGATATAAGCCTATCACACTGCCTATTTCTTCTTGTGTGAGTTTTGGCAGATTGTGTGTTTCAAGGAATTGGTCCATTTAATTTAGGTTATCAAATTTGTGGGCATAGTGTTGTTCATAGCATTCCTTTATTATTCTTTTAATGTCCATGGATCTGTAATGATATCTCCTCTATTTCTGATATTAGTAATTTGTATCTTCTCTCTTTTTTTTTTAGTTAGCCTGCTTTGAAACTTAACAATTTCATTGATCTTTTCAAAGAAGTGCCTTTTGATTTTGTTGATTTTCTCTATTGATTATCTATTTTTATTTTCATTGATTTCTGGTCTAATTTTTATTATTTCTCTTTTTCTGTTTACTGTGGATTTAATGTGCTTTCCTCCCCCCACCTTTTATTTTTTAGTTTCTTAAGATGGAAACTTAGGTGATTTATTTTAGACTTTTCTTCTTTTCTAATATATGCACTTAATGCTATACATTTGCCTCTACGCACTACTTTCACTGAATCCCACTACTTTTGATAAGGTATATTTTCATTTTTATTTAGTTCAAGAAATTTAAAAAATTCTCTTGTGATTTCTTCTTTAATCTATGTATTATTTAGAAGTGTGTTTCATATTTTGGGATTTTCCATCTATTTTTCTGTTACTGATTTCTAGTTTAATCCCATTGTGGTCTGAGAGAAAACATTGCGTGACTTTTAGTCTTTTGAATTTGTTAAGGTATATTTTATGGCTCAGAATGTGGTGTATCTTGGTGAATGTTCCATGTGAACTTAAGAAGAATGGGTATTCTGCTGTTGTTGGATGAAGTAGTCTATAGATGTTTAGTATATCCAGTTGATTGATGATGCTATTGAGTTCAACTATGCCCTTATTGGTTTTCTGCCTGCTGGGTCTCTCCATTTCTAAAAGAGGAGTGTTGAAGTCTCCAACTATAATAGTTGATTCCTCTATCTCTTCTCGTAGTTCTGTCAGGTTTCCTCTCACACTTTTCACACTCTGTTTTTATACACATTAATGTGCAGACACATTGAGCATTGTTATGTCTACTTGGAGAACTGACTCTTTTATCACTATGTAATACCTCATTTTATCCCTGACAACTTTCCTTCATCTGATGTCTGTTTTGTCTGAAATTATTATTGCTATTTCCACTTTCATTTCATTAATGTTAGCATGGTATACCTTTCTCCATTTACTTTTAATCTATATCTGTCTTTGTATTTAAAGTGGGCTCTTATAGACAACATATAGTTGGATCTTACTTCTTTATCTATTTTGACAATCTCTGTCTTTTAACTGGTGCATTTAAATTATTTTCATTTAAAGTGATTATTGATATAGTTGGATTAGTATCTATCACAGCTGTTATTGTTTTCTATTTGCTACCTTTATTCTTTGTTTCTATTTTGTTTTCCTTTCTCTTTCTGCCTTTCTTTTTGTTTTAATTAATCATTGAATACAATTCCATTTTGTCTTCTTTATTAGTATATCAGTTACGCTTATTTTTAAAATTTCTTTTTAGTGGTTGCCCTAGAATTTGTAATACACATTTACAACCAATCTGGGTTTACTTTTAAATAGCACTATATTTTGCTTCACCAGTAATGTGAATATCTTATAAAAAAGAAATACAGGTAATCCTAATTTTTCCTTCCTGTTCTTTGTGTAATTACTGTCAGTTATTTCACTTAGATATAAGCATACATACATGTATATATATATACAAATATAAATATATAATCAAATACAATGTTGCCATCATTATTTTGAAAAGGTAGTTATCTGTTAGATCAATTAATAAAAATAAACGTTTTTGTTTTACCTTCACTTATTCTTTCTCTGATAACTTTCCTTTCTCTATGTACATCCAAGTTTCTGACTTTTTAAATTTTTCTTCTCTCTAAAGACTTTAACATTTCTTGCAAGGCAGGTCAACTGGTAACAAGTTTTCTCAATTTTGTTTGCCTGAGAAAATCTTTATTTATCCGTCACTTGCAAAGGATAATTTCACAGGGTACAGAATTCTAGTTAGGTTTCTCTCTTTCTCAACATTTTAAATATTTTGCTCCACTTTCTACCAACTTGCAGGATTTCTGAGAAGAGGGATATAACTTTTATGTTTATTTTTCTATAGGTAAGATATTTTTCCCTGGCTTCTTTCAGAACTTTTCTCTTTATCTTTGATTTTCTGTAGTTTGAAAGTGAGATGTCTAGCTATAGCTGTGTTTTGTTTCTGTTTAGTTGTTTTTTGGAATTTATCATATTTGGTGTTTTCTAAGCTTCCTGGATCTGTAGTTTTGTGTCTGACATTACTTTGGGGAAAATTCTCAGTTATTATTCTTTCAAATGCAGCCAGCTCTCCACATCCATGGATTTTGCATTTGTAGATTTAATGAACTGTAGCTAAAGAATATTCAGAAAAATTGGATGGTCATATTTGTACTGAACATGTACAGATTTATTTTCTTCCCATGATTCCCCAAACAATATGGCCCAACTACTATTTATATAGTATTTACATTGTATTAACAATTATGAGTAATCTTGAGATGATTTAAAGTACATGGGAAGATGTGCATAGGTAATATTCAAATATGACATCATTTTGTATAGAAAAATTGAGCACCTGTAGATTTTGGTATCTGTGGTGTTGGTGTGTGGGAGGGAGGGGGTCATGGAACTAATTCCCTGAGGGGGGATGCTGAAAGGTGATTGCATTTCTCCTATTACTTTTCTTTTTCTTTTCCTTCTGAAATGCCTATTAAGTACAAAATGCCTTTTGTAGTTGCTCGCCAGCTCTTAAATATTCTGTTGTTATTTTTAGTCCTTTTTCTCTTTGTGTTTTAGTTTTTGTGGTTTCCGTTGTTATGTCAGAGATGTTTTTCCTCAGCTGTGTCCAGTCTACCGAGTAGCCCATCAAAGACACTCTTCATTTCTGTTATAGTGTTTTTAATCGCGAGTATTTCTTTCTTAGAATTTCCATCTCTCTGCTTATGTTGCCTTCCTGTTCTTGCACACTGTCTGCTTTATCCACTGAGACCCTTAACCATTGTTGTTTTAAGTTTCTAGTTTGATAATTTCAAACTGAGTCTGGTTCTGGTGCTTTCTCTGTCTCTTCAGACTGTGTTCTTCTCCTTTTAGTGTGTCTTGTAATTTTTTCTGACTTGCCAGACATGATGTACTAGGTAAAAGGAACTGCTGTAAATAGGCTTTTTGTATGTGGCACTAAGATGTAGGGGGAGGAGAAGAGTTCTCTAGGCCTATGAGTAGATCTTAGTTCTTTTTGTTAACTTTAAGACTACATTTGTATTAGAATTCAATTATCAGAAGAGTATATTTATAAATGTAGCACTAGTTGAAGGAAGGCAAGGATGTTTAACATGATTACACATGACAGATACATATGATTTTGAATATAATATGTACATTTCACAAAGGCTTATCAAACATTGTTTACTTCATCATTAACATTAAACAAATGACTGCTGGCTTCCTTAAGTGTTACAAAAATAAAATTGTCTTACTTGTAATTATTTAATGTGAACCTAGAAAATAAAGCATATTGCTCTTGAAAATTTGTACAAAGTAATTGTATTTCAACATTTTAATTAATTTGTTTGTTTATTTATTATTTTAAAGATGTGGGGTACTATTCAGGGTTAGGTATACAGTTGTTAATTATGCAGGTACCCTCGTTGATGAGGTGTGTTTCCCCCTCCCCTAGCAGTTTCCCACTACTACCAATCCCTTTCTTATAGTATTATGATAATTGTTCAAAGTCCACTTATGAGTGAGAACATACGGCACTCTGTTTTTTGTTTCTGTGATAGATCACTGGGTATAATAGACTCTATCTAAATCCACCCCAGTTGCTGCAAAGTTCATATGTTTGTCCTTCTTTGTGGCTGCATAATATTCCATAGTGTATATGTACCACAATTTTTAAAAATCCAGTCCAGTTTTGATGGGCAGCATGGTTGGTTCTATGTTTTTGCTATTGTGAATAGTGCTGCAATAAACATGCGTGTGCAGGTATCTTTTTTGTAGAATGATTTGAGTTCCTCTGGGTGTATTCCCAATAGAGGGATTGCTGAGCCATATGGAAGCTCAATTTCTAGTTCTTTCAGAAATCACCACACTGTCTTCTAAAGAGGTTGCACTAGTTTGCATTCCCACCAGCAGTATAGAAACATTCCTTTTTCTCTGCA
Organism: Carlito syrichta; assembly: GCF_000164805.1. Taxonomy (NCBI): domain Eukaryota; kingdom Metazoa; phylum Chordata; class Mammalia; order Primates; family Tarsiidae; genus Carlito; species Carlito syrichta. Next base: position 979,425 of record NW_007248822.1, read on the forward strand.
TCCTCGCCAGTATCTAGTGTTGTTTGTTTTATTAATGATGGCCATTCTTACTGGGGTTCTGTAGTATCTCAATGTGGTTTTGATTTGCATTTCTCTGATGATGAGTGAGGCTGAGCACTTTTTCATGTGTCTGTTGGCTGTCTGTATATCTTCTTTTGAGAAGTGTCTATTCATGTCTTTTGCCCACTTTTTAATGTGGCTGTTTGTTTTTTTCCTTTCAGCATGTTTGAGTTCCTTGTAGATCCTAGATGTTAGGCCTTTGTTAGATATACAGTTGGCAACATTTTTATTTTTAATCATATATATTTGACAATGAAAAGATTTTATTAAGTTAATATTTTCTATTTTATTCTCTTAGTCATTTTTAAACTTTTTTTATTTATATCTAATAGATGTACATATTTTGGAGGTGTATATGATAATTTAATACATTTATAAAAAGATCTTTTCCTGCCGGGTTTGGTGGCTCAGCCTGTAATCCTGTGCCTTGGGAGACTGAGGTGAGTGGATTACCTGAGCCCGCGGGTTTGAGACCCACCTGGGCAGCTTGCTGAGACGTCATCTCTACAATAAATCAAAAAAAAATTAGCCTGGTGTGGTAGTGTGCACCTATAGTTCCAGCTACTTGGAAGGTTGAGGAGGAAGGATCACCGGAGCACAACAGGTCGTGACTGCGGTGGCCGGGAGCAGCCACTACACTCCAGGCTGGGCGACAGAGTGAGATTCCAACTCAAAAAAAAAAAAAAAAAAAGATCTTTTCTTAATGCTAGAGATTTAAATTATTCTCTCCTAGCTATTTTGAAATATATAATAGATTATTGTAAACTATAGACACACTACTGATCTATGAAACACTAGGTCTTAATTCTATCAAACTGTTGTATTTGTATTCATTAATCAATCTCTCTTCATTTCCTCCTCTCCACTTTCTGGCTTCTGGCAATCATTATTCTACTCTCTATCTTTATGAGGTCCTTTTTTTTAACAAAGCTCCCATATGAGTGAGAACATGAAATATTTTTCTTCTGTGCTTGGATTATTTCACTTAACATAATGACCTCCAGTTCTATCTATGTTGTTACAAATGACATAATTTCATTCTTTTTTATGGCTGAATAACATTCCATTGTGTATATATACCTCATTTTCTTTATTCCTTCATCCATTAATGGGCACTTAGGTTGATTCCATATTTTGGCTATTGTGAATAGACCTGCGGTAAACATAGGAATGCAGATATTTCTTCAATACACTGATTTTCTTTATTTTGGACATAGACCCAGCAGTGAAATTGCTGGATTATATGGTAGTTCTATTTTTAGTTTTTTGAGAAACCTCCATACAGTATTCTGTAGTGGCTGTACTAATTTGTGTTCCTACCAACATGTACAAGTGTTCTCCATTCTCTGTATGTACCCTTGTAGGCACTGTTATTGTTTGACTTTTTTGATAAAAGCCATTTTACCTAGGATGAGATAATATTTCACTGTGGTTTTGAGTTGTATTTCTCTGATGATTAGTGATGTTAAGTATCTTTTAATATACCTGTTGTTCAACTGTAAGTCTTCTTTTGAGAAATGTTTATTCAGATTTTTTTTCTGGTAATTAATCCCTTGTCAGATTGATAGCTAGCAATTTTTTTTCTCCATTCTGTGTGTTGCTTCTTCACTTTATTGTTTCCTTTGATATGCAAAAGCTTTTTAACTTGATGTAACCCCCTTTGTCTATTTTTGCTATTGTTTGTGCTTTTAAAGTCTTACACACAAAAAAATCTCTGCCCAGACAATGTCCTGGAGTGTTTCACCAGTGTTTTCTTCTTGTAGTTTTATAGTTTCAAATATTAGATTTAAGTCTTTAATCTATTTTTATTTTGTTTTTGTATATGATGAGTTATAGAGGTGTAGTTTCATTCTTCAGCTTATAGTTATGTAGTTTTCCCAACACCATTTATAGAAGAAGGTGTCCTTTCCCCATTGTATATTCTTGGTGACTTTGTTGAAAATGAGTTGGTTGTAAGTGCATGAATTTATTTCTAAGTTCTCTATTCTGTTCCATTTGCCTATGAGTCTGCTTTTATGCCAGTACCATTTGATTTGGATTCTATAACTTTGTAGTATATTTTGAAGTCAGGTAATGTGATGCCTCCAGCTACCTGTCAAAGCAATTTTGGAACTCTTTTTCTGGAATGGCCATTAGAGTTGTCATTGTATTGCCCTTGATGTCCTGAATGTCATCAAAATATCTTCCTTTATCTTTGCATAAAGAAAAAAGTCACAGGGGACAAGATCAGGTGGGTAGGGAGGATATCCCCAAACAGTTATTTGTTTACTGGCTTAAAACTCCCTCACAGACAGTGCTGTGTGAGTTGGTGCATTGCCATGATGCAGTAGCTCCTTTGGGATCATTTTTGCACACACCTTTCCATTGCCAAGATTTTCAGTTAAGATTTTCCTGTTTCCTTATTGATGTTTATTTGGCCTGTTATGTATCCCATGGTAAGGCAGTGATTTTGACACACAATTTGACAATTTTTTGCAATGTTTTCATCAGCTCTGCTTATTAATAGCCATCTTGACCTGTCTTCATTAGTGATGCTTTCTCTCCCCTCAGAAAAATGTTTAATCCATTTGTACACTGATGTTTTCTTCATGGCATAAACATGGACTAACATGTTTCTGATTTCACTTCTACTCTTGCCAAGTTTAACAAGAAATTTAATGTTTGTTCATTGCTCTAATTCAAGCTCCAACATTCTTGTGATGGCACACAAAAACATGCAACATTAATGAATGTCACTCAGCAGGATACCGCCACACTTTGACATGAACACAGCTGTGAGACGCTGATATATCAAGTTTATTTTCATAAAATAAAAACTCTACTGAGTTGTTTGTACAATGCCGCCAAGTAAGTGCACAGTGGCAAGTTTGGGAACTTAGTTGTCAAAACTCACATACCCTATTTGTTGAGAATTTTTATCATACTGGGATGTTGAATTTTATCAAATGCTTTTTCAGCATCTATTGAAAAAATCATATGGATTCTGTTTTGATTCTGTTAATGTGCAGTATCACATTCATTGATTTGCATGTATTGAATTATCCTTGCGTTCCTGGGATGAATCACACTTGATCATGGTGAATTGTCTTTTTACTGTGTTAGTAAATTTGATAGTATTTTGTTGAGGATTTTTGCATCCATGTTCATCAGTGATATTGGTTAGTACTTTTCTTTTCTTTTTTTGAGTCCTTGTCTGGCTTTGGTGTCAGGGTAATTTTGACATTGTAGAATGAGTGTGAAAGTATTTTTTCTTCTGCATTTTTTTTTTTTGGAAGAGTTTGAGTAGAGCTGGCATCAGTTTTTCTTTAAATGTATGGTAGAATTCAGCAGTGAAGTCATCAGACTTTTCTTTGATGGGAAACTTTTTGTTATGGCTTCAATCTCATTACTTGTTAGTTTGTTCAGGTTTTCTATATCATTATGGTTCAGTCTTGGTAGGTTGTATGTGTCCAGGAATTTATTTCTTCTAGGTTTCCAACTTGTTGTCTTATAGTTGTTCATAATAGTCTTTAATGATTCTTTGTATCTGTGGTCTTTATTGTTATGTGTCCTTTTCTATTTCTTATTTGTATTTATTTGAGTCTTACCTCTTTATTCTTAATTAATTTACCTACATGTACATTCATTTTATTTTTCCATAAAACAGCTTTTTACTTAATTGATCTTCTATATTTTTTAAACCTTAATTTTATTTATTTATTTTTTTTGAGTTGGAGTCTCACTTGGTCGCCCAGACTGGAGTGCAGTGGCCGCTCCTGGCCACCACAGCCTCGACTGCTGGGCTCCGGAGATCCTTCCGCTTCAGCCTTCTGAGTAGCCAGAATTGCAGGTATGCGCTACCACGCCCGGCTGATTTTTTTATTTATTGTAGAGATGAGGTCTCGCTGCCCAGGCGGGTCTCGAACCCGCGGGCTCAGGCAATCCACTCACCTCAGCCTCCCAAAGGCACGGGATTACAGGCTGAGCCATCGAGCCTGGCTGCTAAATTTCATTTTTTAATGCTCTGATCTTTATTATTTATTTCCCTCTACTAATTTTGGTTGTGGTTTGTTCTTGCTTTTCTAGTACATTAAGGCGCATCATTATATTGTTTATTTGATGTCTTTCTGCCTTTTTGATATGGGAATTTACTGCTATAAATTTCCCTCTTAGTACAGCTCATACATTTTAGTATGTTGTGTTTCTATTTTCATTTATTTCAAAAAATGTTTTAGTTTCTTAATTTCTTAATTGATCCATTGGTCATTCAGAAGCATGCTAATATCCATGTATTTGATGTTCCCCTTATCATTGACTTCCAGTTTTATTCTTTAGTGGTCAGAAAAGATACTTGACATGAATTCTACTTTTTTGAACTTTTCAAAACTTGTTTTGTGGCCTATTCTGGATAATGTTCAATGTGTATTCTATAGCTATTGGTTGAAGTGCTCTGTAAATATCAGTTAGGCTTATTTCCTTCTTAAGTGGAATGCTCATTTAAATATATTTACCTGAAGGCCGGGCACAATGGCTCATGCCTAGAATCCCAGCATTTTGGGAGGCCGAAGTGAGAGGATTGCTTGAGGTCAGGAGTTCCAGATAAGCCTGGGCAACATAAAAAGATCAGTCTCTATAAAAATTTATAAAAAATTAGCCAGGTGTGGTGGCATGTGCTTGTAGCCCTAGCTATTTGGGAGGCAGATGTGGGAGAATCGTTTGAGCCTAGTAGTTTGAGCTTTAAGTGAGTTATAATTGTGCTACTGCACTTTGGCATGGGTGACAGAGAAAGACCCTCTCCCTAAAACAAACAAACAAATAGATACATAATTTGCTAGAACTGGTTTTTAAATTGTTTTTTTGTTTTTTGTTTTTTTTTTTACAATACTAGTATATAGTTTAGCTTGAATGTTTCTTTGTTAATTTTCTGCCAGGATGATCTGTCCATTATTGAGAGTGTTGAAATCCCCTCCGTTATTGCATTGTATTATGTCTCTCCCTTTTGGTCTATCAATGTTTGTTTTATAGACTTGAGATTGCTGGTGTCGAGTGCATAGATATTTATAATTGTCATATCATCTTGCTGAATTGGCCCCTTTATCATTATATAGTGACCTTCTTTGTCACTTTTTAATCTTTGATTTGTAGTCTATTTTGTCTGATATAAGTATAGCTATGTCTGGTCATTTCTGATTTTCAGTGGCATAGACTCTTTTCCCACCCCTTTACTTTCATTCTATGTGTGTCTTTATAAGTGAAGTGGGTTTCTTGTAGGCAACATATAGTTAGGTCTTGATTCTTTATCCATTGAGCCACTCTATGATTTTAATTGAAGAACTGATTTATTTATTTATATTCACTGTTATTGATAATTAAGGACCTACTGCAGGGTGCAGGAAGCGACCAGAGGGGCGGCTCCCAAAATGGCGCCAACACACCAGACAACAAAGGCCCTCGTCTCGGCTTCTGTGAGCACAGTTTCCCACACGCACGAATTTCAAACCTTCCTGCTCACCAATTTCAAACTTGCAAGCCTCCAATCAGTAGCCAGCCTTGTTATGCGTCCAATAGGACCATAACACGGCATTGGCCCCACCCTACTCCCATGCAGCTCCTCCAATAGGAGCATAGCACGGCCCCTCCCGGCCCCTGTCAGGCTGATAAATACAGCCCTCTCCCCACAACTCTCTCTCTCTCGGTCTCTCTTTCTCCCTCTCTCTGTCACTCCCTCTCTGCAGCTCTCTCCCCGCCTCTCTCCCACTTCCTCTCTCTCTCTTACTCTCTCTTTTTCTTTTTTCCCGTTACAGATCCCCTCTGTAACAGCCACTTTAATAAATCCCTTGGTCCTGGCCGGGTGTGGAGTCATGACTGGCACCGAACTTCTTTCACCTACTATTGCCATTTTGTTGCTTGTTTTCATGTTTGAAACTCCTCTTACATTTTTACTGGCTTCCTTTGTGTTGGAGTGATTTATCTTTGGAAGTATGTTTTAATTATTTTTTAAATTTTTAGTGACTCTATTATGGATTTTTTTCATTGGTTACCATGAGGTTTAGAAAAAGCCTCTTCTAGATATAACACCTTATCTTAGATCACAAAGGAATGACTAGAAACAAAGAAAATTTGAAAAACAACTCTACACTTTAACACCATTTATTAATTTATGACTTCGTTTTCTGTGCTGTCTTGCATATCGCTGAGTTTTCTTAAAACTACTATTTTGAATTTTTGTTCAGAAAGTTTACATATTTCCATCTCTTTAGGGTCAGTCACTGGTTCCTTGCGTTGCCTGTTTGAGGCAGTCATAGTTCCCTGTTTGCTGTTGTTTTTAGATATGCATCTGTGTCTTTGCATTGAAGGATTGTTTATTCCAGTCATCTTTGTAGGGCTTTTTAAAAAAATGGGTATATTTGCTCAAAGATTCTTTGTACCTGTTGACTTTCTTTTTCTTCCCGCACTAGGTCCGCTGCCTTCTTTTCAGCACTGGATGTCACCTTAAGCCCAGTTTTGCCTTCATTTTAGTAAACAATCAGAGTCCCACTTGTTCTGAATGGGGGAGCCCTAAAGGACAATCCCAGTAGCTTGGAAAGGCTGGTTAGGGGTTCATGTCTAGGGGACCTGTGAACAGTCACTCTGATTTAATGTCTCCTTTGCCTGAGTTACAGAGCAAGGAGTTTCCAGGGTTGGGGATGGTAGTCCCACCTGCTCCCTTTGTCTGTGGCTGTCCTGGGGATATTTCGCCCTTCAGACACTCCCAATGCTTCTCTTGGGCTAAGTCATGGATACATCTCCTGCCAGGGAGTTCATGATGATCCGAAAGTTGTTTGTCTACTTTGATCTCACTTTTTCCAGCGTAGAAACCATGAGTTGGGGGAAAATTTTTTGCAGGCTTAATGCAGGGCAGGTTGAGGGGAAGGGCATCATGGATATGGCAGTTTGATTCTCTTATCACCTACTCAGTGGCCCTGGGAATGGTCTCATCCTTATATTTGAGTTCTTGGATATTATTGGTGATAATCTTGGTGCTGTATATTTATTTTTGGTTTTCTGTGGGGGAGAGTGAAGCCAGCTTGCTTCTAATGCCACCATTTTGGAATCTCAGTTTTTTAGTGAGCTTGTACCTCTGGAGTGTGAACAGAGTTTCCCACCCCTTAGGTAGAACTTAATGCAGTTCCATAAATTGCTGGCATGACATGGAACATTTCCAACATGAAATACTTAATCAGCCGGACTCAGTGGCTCAGCCTGTAATCCCACGCCTTGGGAGGCGAGGGTGAGTGAATTGCCTGAGCCCGCGGGTTTGAGACCCGCCTGGGCAACTTGGCGAGACCTCATTTCTACAATAAATCAAAAATCAGCTGGGTGTGGTAGTGCGCGCCTGTAGTTCTGGCTACTCAGAAGGCTGAGGCGGAAGGATCACCGGAGCCAGCAGGTCGAGGCTGCGGTGGCCGGGAGTGGCCACTGCACTCCAGTCTGGGTGACAGAGTGAGACTCCAACTCAAAAAAAAAACAAAAACAAAAAAAAGAAATACTTAATCATTTGAACTTCAGTTTTCTCATTTATAATATGATGATGATAATATTAATTCATGGAGTTATTCTGAGGAATAAAAACAATGGCAGGTAAGGTATCCTATATCTGGTGTGTAGGTAGAAGGTATCTGGTATGTAGTCTGGCATATTAGATATTTAATACATGTGAGTTCCTTTTCTCTTTCTTGAGTACCCTGAGTTTAAAAAGACATATCAGCTAGTGCTGTGAATTGTAAGCCATGTCCCAAAAAGTAGACGAAGTCACACAGACAAGACTTTGAGGCTGTTCATGCTGTGTTTTTCCTTTTCTTTGTTTCTCTATTTACCCTTTTTTCTTTCTTTTCTTTTTCTTTTTTTGAGTTGGAGTCTCACTCTGTCGCCCAGACTGGAGTGCAGTGGCCGCTTCCGGTCACCGCAGCCTCCACCTGCTGGACTCCAGCGATCCTTCCGCCTCCGTCTTCCAAGAAGCCGGAACTACAGGCGCGCGCTACCACACCCGGCTAATTTTTTGATTTATTGTAGAGATGAGGTCTCGCTGTCCAGGCGGGTCTCGAACCCGCGGTCTCAGGCAATCCACTCACCTCAGCCTCCCAAAGGCGCGGGATTACAGGCTGAACCACCAAGTCCGGTTTATTTGCCCTTTTTCAAAATTCAGAACTTTAATAACTCAGAAGGAAGCTGCAATGTATGCAAAAAATTAAAAGCTATAATACTAATTCTATATATCGGTATAATAAATATACATTTTATATAGTCCGAAAATAATTATTGTCTGAAATATTTGCCAAATAATGAGAATACAATGATTTTTGGACAATAAGATGGTTGTTTTTTTTTTTTCTTAAGTAGAGTCCTCATTTAAATATGCTTACCTGAAGGTCAGGCCCAGTGGCTCATGCCTGTAATCCCAGGAGGCCAGGGTGGGAGAACTGCTTGAGGTCAGGGGTTCCAGATTAGCCTGAGCAACATAGCAAGACTCGTCTTCACAAAAAGTTTTAAAGAAATCAGCCAGGCATAGTGGCGTTGCCTGTAGTCTTAGTTATGGGAGGTTGATGTAGGAGGATCTCTTGAGCCAAGGAGTTTGAGATTTCAGTGAGCTAGGATTGTGCCACTGCATTCTGTCTTGGGTGACAGAGCAAGACCCTGTCCCTAAAATAAATAAATAAGCAATAACTAACTAAATAAATTTACCTGAAACTGGTTCTTAAATTGTCTTTTCAAAATTAAAGCTAGCATTATCCACTAAATCGGCTTTTAATTATAACATAGTACTTTATCTTATAGATGAAGGTAATATTTATAATTTCCCTTTAATCTGATATAAATATTTATATATGTATATTTTAAACTGCTTCCTGTTTTTTTTTCCTCTAAATTTACAAGCTCTTAGTGGTTTTTTTCTTTTTAAATTTTGTTTATTTATTTTAATTGACAAATTAATCATTCATAAGCAGACCCTGAACATTTACCATAATACTATAAGAAAGGGGTTGGCAGTAGCAGGATACTGCTGGGGTATAGGAGGGTTGGATGGGGGTGATGGACACAACATCAAGTGTACCTGATCTCACACTAGACAAAGTGGGGACCAAAGGGAGGCCCAAACTTTACCCGTATGATGTCCACATGTATACCTAATCCTGAGTTGTAGCCCACATCTTTAAAATAAAATATATAAAAAAAGAAAAATAAATGAACAAATTAAAACCATATATATTTATGGTACACAACATAATGTTTTGATATATGCATACACTATGGAACGCCTAAATCAGGCTATTTAACATACACATTTAACATATGCATGACCTCACATACTTGCAATTTTTTAAAATGAGAACTCACTATCTAGACTCTTAGCAATTTTCGTATACAGAATTGTTGTTAACTGCAGTCACTATGTTGTGCAATAGATCTCCTGAACTTATTTTTCTTTTCTAACTGAAATTTTGTAGGCTTTGTCCAGCATCTACCCCACATCTCCCTTCCTATTCTTTTGTAACCACCATTCTACGCTGTTTCCCTGAATTCAGCTTTTTTAGATTCCAAGAACAAATGAGATCATGTGGTATTTGTCTTTCTGTGCCTGGCTTATTTCAATGAACATAATGTCCTCCAGTTTCATCCATGTTGCTACAAATGATAAGATTGTATCTTTTTTTAAGGCTAAATAGTATTCCACTGTGTATATTACCACATTTTCTTTATCCATCCGTCAGTTGATGGGCACAAGTTGATTCTATATCTTGGCTATAGGGAATAGTGCTGCAGCGAACATGGGAGTGCAGATATCTCTCCCACAAACTGATTGATTTCCTTTGAATATATACCCAGTACTGGGATTGCTGGATCATGTGGTAGTCCTACTTTTAGTTTTTTGAGGAACCTCCATACTCGTTTCCATACTGTTGTATTAATTTACATAGTGTAAAATACAGTGTGTAAGGGTTCCCTTTTCTCCACATCCTTGCTAACACTTGTTATTTTTTGCAAGGCTCTTAATCCAGCAAGTGTTTTTTAATTAAAAAAAATTTTTATTTTAAAGATGTAGGATACAATTCAGGGTTAGGTATACAAATGGTCATTGTACAGGTAAAGTTTGGGCCCCACTTTGGCTAGCAAGTGTTTAAATGATACATACTATGAATGCTAATAAAAATGGACAAAATGTCTAGAATACCTTCAAGAAGAAAGATAATTAGAATAACTTGAAATGTTAGTATCTTTCTTCTGTTTGGTTACATAAAGTGATAACCTGCTACAAATTCTATTTATCACGCTACTGCTGCTTCAGTAGACCTGCAGACCATCATAATTCACTTAAGATAATGAACAAAGGCCTTTTGAAAAACTGACCACCAGAAGTGCGCTCATGGCATGCGCACGCACGCATACACACACACACACACACACACACACACACACACACACACAAAACCCTTTGCAAACTACAGGCTTTATCCTCAGCACTACCCTAACTCTCAAACATATTAATAATGATTCATCAAATTAAAATCATTTTTCTTTTTTGACATTAGAACCAGAACTTTATTGTAAATATTCACTTTCTGACCTATCATCAAAATACACATCTGAAAAGAGCCATGGTGGTGGCTACAGAGAGAAGGTGACTCTCTGTATTAGCATCTGTCTGCTGTCTAGATAAAGGAGTTAGAGGGACAGGATGTGGGAGGAAAAATGGCCACACACAACACAACACAGCACAGCTGTCAGTGTCCTTGAAACTAACAGTTAGGGTCACAGAAAAGTATTCAAAAAGATTATCTCCCAGTTTTAGAAATCCAAACTCTTACATCTAAATGAAAAGCAAATGCTGTATGCATTTTAGACCAGGACTACTTTCTCTCCCGTTATCTTACCAAGAGTTAAATTCTTTATACTTTATTAACTCTTTATCTATTCAGTAGAAAAAGTTATTGAGGAAAATAGACTTGAGTAATCACACTTATGTCTCTCTTGTTTTTGAATTATTCTACCCATAAAGCAAGGCAGCATAGATTTTGGCCACAACAGATTGTTTTGATTTTTCTAAATATCCTTACATTTATTTAAGGAAATGTATAGAAAGATATAGGTCCATAAAAACAACAAAGCAAAACAAAACAAAAACACTAGTCCCCATTCCACTCTGCCTTTTGTAAGTAAGCCTGACTATCACCCAGCCATTTCCTTTTGGTGTATTCATTACCATTCTAACTCAAATTTCCAAACTCTTCAGGATTTTACTTAAACATTTTTTTTAATCTGTCAGAAGACATTGCCCCAATTATATTCCTATCCTTCCCACTCTCCCTCAAAAACAAAAACAAACCAGCACTGCTTCTCATATTCTGCTGGCAAGAGTTCTATGAGTTCATTATTTTTCATATTTACAAATATACTTTCTCTTTGATTTAACATTTCTCTCTGAGAATCTGAAAATCACCTCTGCAAATGTAGGAAGAGACATGCATTATTGAGGCATACCCCTCCAATATCCAACACAGGTGTCCATCTACAGAGGATTGGCTGTATAGACTGGAGTAAAACATGCCAGTTGTAAGGGACAGTGAGGAACAATGAGTATGATGGTGAGTAGGGAGGAAGCGAGTCTTAGTGCATTTTGTCGCTCAGCGACACTGGCAGCCTCGCCTGGTTCTGCTGAGGCAGTGACCTCTTTGTTCACGTGGCACTGGCGCTAGCCCTGCCCACGCTTTGTGGCAGCTGGCCCATGGCCGAGCTCTCTACAGAGCCACCTCAGATGGCTGCAGAGCACCCAAGTGTGCACTTTGTTTTAATTGATTTTGCACTGAGAGAAAGTATGCAAACATTCTTTAAATGGCTGGAGTATCAGCACAACAATTCACTTCTGTTTAAAGCAGCTGTCATAAAAATGCTTCAAAGAACATTACAAACATGCTTAAAACAAATTTTTTTTAAAAAAGTCTCAAATAGTATGTAAAAACACAGCAGGTTCAGAAAGTGAGCAAGTCCAGTGTTCCAAGTGACCTTTTTAAAACAGGATCTAGCCAGGCTTGGTGGCTCAGCCTGTAGTCCCATGCCTTTGGGAGGCTGAGGTGAGTGGATTGCCTGAGCCTGCAGGTGCGAGACCCGCCTGGGCAAATTGGCGAGACCTCATCTCTACACTAAATCAAAAATCAGCCGGGCATGGTAGCGTGCGCCTGTAATTCTGGCTACCCAGAAGGCTGAGGCGGAAGGATCACTGGAGCCCAGTGGGTCGAGGCTGCGGTGGCCGGGAGCGGCCACTGCACTCCAGTCTGGGTGATGGAGTGAAACTCCAACTCAAAAATAAATAAATAAATAAATAAATAAACCAGGATCTGACCACTAAGTTTGTAAACTCGTCCTAGAAAAAGTGCCACATACGTCATTGCTGAACATCACTATGGTCACCTTTAAAGTACTCCCCTTGGGAAGCTAAGCACTGATGCCAGGGCCTAGTCCACTGTCAAAGCAATTGTGAAACTTTTCTGCCATGGCCATCAGAGCTGTCATCATATTACCCATGATATCCTGAATGTCGTCAAAATGTCTTCCTTTCAATATTTCCTTTATCTTCTGGTAAATAACAAAGTCAGATCATGTGAATAGGGAGGGTATTCCAATACAATTATTTGTTTACTGGCTAAAAACTCTCTCACAGACAGTGGTGTGTGAACTGGTGCATTGTCATGATGCGAGGGCACCTTTGGGACTATTTTTGCATACGCCTTTCTCATGCCAAGATTTTCAGTTAAGATTTTCCTAACTCTTTCTCTGCCAATGTTTATTTGGTCTGCTATGCTTGTCACAGTTAGCCAATGATTTTGAAGCAAAATCTGATGAATATTTTCAATGTTTTCATCAGTTCTGCTCATTACTGGTCATCCTGACTTCTCTTCATCAGCAATGCTTTCTCTCCCCTCAGAAAAACATTTGATCTATTTGTACACTGCCGTTTTCTTCATAGTATTATCCCCATAAACTTGGACTAACTTGTCTCTGATTTCACTTCCACTCTTACCAAGTTTAACAAGAAATTTAATGCTTGCTTGTTGTTCTTATTCAAGCTCAGACATTCTCACAATGGCCCACAAAAACATGCAACAACAATAATGAATGCCGCTCAGCAGCACACCACCACACGTCGACACAAACACTGCTGGGTGAGACACTGATGTACCAAGGTTGTGAAACCTTACCGAGTTGTTTGTACAGTGCTGCCAACATAAGTGCACAGTGGCAAGTTTGCAAACCTAATTTTCAAGTTTACAATTCCTGAGGAGAGAGGAGCATGATGAAATTTCAAACTGAATTTTGAAATCTGTGAAATCTTAGTCTTTGGGAGATGGACTTTGGATACGGCATTTTTTTCCCCTAAGTGACTTTCCCTAAGTGACTTTTCCCCTAAGTGACTTGAACCTCCTTTTTTCAGGGAGCAGTCTGGGAAAACAGTCAGGGATGCAGTCAGCTATGGAATTGCTGCAATGTAGCCTGAGTTTTGGGAAATATGTGATGTATTAAAATAGCTGGGACCCCAGGGAGGGTGATGCAGCAGACCAGCTGTGGACAAGACTTATTTATTCAAGACTCCTGACTCTGGGACACTCAGTTTCTCCATATGAACCATGTGGAAGAAAGTCATTTTCTGCAAACTCATTTTCCAAATCCGCTGTGTTTGTACATACTATTCGGGTCTTTTATGCATTTCAAGTGTGTTTCTAATTGCTCTTCGAAGCATTTTTATGATGGCTGCTTTAAAATTCTTATCAGATGATTCCAACAGCTGTGTCATCTCGGTATAGGCCTCAGTTGATTGTCTCTTCTCATTCAAATGGAGATATTCCTTGTTCTTGGTGTGATGAGTGATTTTCATTTGTATCCTGGACATTTGGGGTATTATGTTATGAGGCTCTGGATCTTATTTAAATCTTCCGTTTTCTCAAGCTTCCTCTGATTCCACGCTGCCAAGGAAGGGGGCCCTGCCTTGTCACTGCCAGGTCGGAGTGGAAGTCCAGCTCTCCACTCAGCCTGAATTGACACTCATGGGGGCCGCTTTGTTACTGCTAGAGGTGCATGGGGGTCAGGCTCTGCAATAGGCCTCTGCTGACGCCACCCAGGCTGACAGGGGGAGGGGTATCTCATGACTGCTGTCTGCATGCTCCCCGCTCTCCCCACTCCCCCTGACATTGAGGTGGAGAAGGAGCTCGCTAGCCCCGGGAGGTGGTAGTCCTGACTTCCCACTCAGCCTCCTCTGACCCCACCCCAGCAGGGAGTGATGGGGCACCTGGACCATTATGGGAAGAGCATACTACCATCATATAACAAGTTCTCATCTTTTTTTTCTTTACTTTTTTTTTTTGAGCTGTACTCTCACTCTGTCACCCAGGCTGGAAGGCAGTGGCACGCCTCTTGGCCATCGCAGCCTCAGCCTGCTGGGCTCCGGCGATCCTTCCGCCTCAGCCTTCCGAGTAGCTGTAACTACAGGCACGCGCTAGAAATTCTGGGGCCTTGTGGTGGTGTCATGTAGTAAAACTGGATCTGGAAGAAGACTCCATTGGATAACTGGAGTTGGAGCTTAGCCACCAATGTATCAAACAACCTCACCTCTCTGGTTCTCAGTGTCCTCACTCATAAGGCAAGAAGGGCATACTGCTGGATCGAGGCATCTCTTTATTTACCAACATTACTGAGCTAGCTAATTTCTAATTTTTTTTTTAAATTGTAGAGACAAGGTCTCGCCAAGTTGTCTGGGCTGGTCTCAAACCTGCGTGCTCAGGCAATCCACTCACCTCGGCCTCCCAAAGTACTGGGATTACAGGCAGAGCCACCAAACTCGGCTTTTTTTTTTTCTTAAAAGAGTTTACACATACATACAGGTAGAGAGAAGAATGTAATGAACTCCAAAGAGACATCATCCAATTTCAACCGTTATATTTTGCCAATCTACTTTCACCTGTCTCTTCCAAACTTTCTTTTTCTTGATTATACATGTTATAGAAAATCCCAAATACCATTCTGCTTAGTAATACATACTTTGCTTGGAATTTTAAAAACCATAATCTCAATTCCATTATCATACTTAGCAAAATTAATGTCATTTTAAAATTAATCTTCATTCAAATTTTCATGATTATCAAAAATCATTCTTTATAGTTGGGTTTTAAAATTGCTGCTCTCATCTTAAAACCAAACAACCCAGCAAATACTCTCCTCTTAGTAGCTTTGCCCATTTCTCTACTCCCATTTATGATTCAATTCCATAGTGGATCTGTCTAAACTCATTAATTCTTCATCCCTCATTTTTTCTTTAATTCACTTTGATAAGGATTTTGTCCCCACAAGTCCATCGGAACCTCTCAGCATCACCAGTGGCCCCCATGTTGTCAAATCCAATGGTTCTTTTTCATATGTACTCAGATCCCAAACAAATGAGAAAACTGATGTCATCTGCCTTTTGGAATCGTTTCCTCACTTTGTTTCTGGGACATTGCACTAAACTTCTTTTCCTGTTTCACTTGTTACTCTTCCCCTTGATCTCTAATTTTTGGAATACTCTAGGAAGTACTTGGTTCTCTTATCTGCAGTATATATAGGTCTTTCTTAGGTAATAACTATTTTTTTTTGAGACAGAGTTCTGCTCTTTTCACCCATGCTGGGGTGCAGTGGTGTAGTTATAGCTCACTGTAACATTTAACTTTTGGTCTTGAGCCATCCTCCTGCCTCAGCCTCCTGAGTAGCTGGGATTATGGGTATGCATCATCACACCTAGCTAATTTTGAAAAAAAAATATTTTGTTGAGATGGGGGTCTCACTATGTTGCCTAGGTTGGAGAGCAGTTATAGCTCACTGTAGCCTTCAACTCTTGGCTTCAAGTCATCCTCCTGCTTCAGCCCCCTGAGTAGCTGGGACTACAGGTGTGTACAAACATGCCTCACTAATTAGAAGCTACTTGTATACCTAATGCTAAATTGTACCCCACATCTTTAAAAAAAATTCATAGAAATGGGAGTCTCACTATGTTGCCCAGGCATGCCTCAAAATCCTGGCCTCAAGCAATACTTCTGCCTTGGCCTCCCAAAGTGCCAGGATTACAGGCATAGGCCACCATGCCTGGGTAACCAGAATTTTTACGTTCATTCCAACCTTTCCTTTGACCTCCAATATGTGTCAAATTAGCATATTCAACATCTTCTCTTAGACGTCTAATAGGTGTCTTAAAATTAACATCTCCAAATCCTGATTCCAAATCAGACTGTACGCCTCTCCAAGTCTTCTTCACTTCAGTAACTGGCACAATAGTAAAAGTGTAATGAGTTTACTTGGCGCTGTGAACGAGGGTCATCTGGGGAGCCCTCTCTGAAGAGGTGGCATTTGATCAGAGATTAGAATAATGAGAAGGATCCATTCAGGAGATAGCGCTGGTTAGACAGCAGGTGGAGGGGCAAGCCAGGAATCTAGGAGTCATTCTTGATTATTTCTTTTCTTATTCCTACATCCAATGTATCAACACATTCTTTTGGTCCACCTTTAAAATAAATCTGGAATCCGACCAGTTTTCATTACTTCCGTTTCTATGACCTTTTCCCAAGTCACTATCATTTTTCAGTGGGACCACTGCAAGAGTTTTCCAAGTGGCCTACCACTAGGGTGTCATCTTTATCAGAATAGGGACTCGTTTTATTTATTGATGTACCCCCTGCACTTGCAACAAAGTTTGGTAGATACTGATGCTTAACAAATTATTATTGAATACATGAATGATCTCTCAACTTACTTTTCTTTTCCTTTTATTTTATCTGCAGAATGTGTTCGGATCTCTCTAGCTTCATCAGCCAGAGTGATCGTTAATAAGGTTTAAAGCGCCTCTCTGCTCAAGACTACCCTTCAAAGGCTTTGTATAACAATTACACTTAAAATCTGATTCTGCTTTATATGATCTGCTCTCTGCTTATCTCCCAACTTATCTCTGTCCACTTTTCGCTGTGCTCCCTCTACTTCAGCCACACTGATTTCCTTGATGCCCTCAAATATGCCAAGCATGTTCCTGTTCCATAGCTGCTCCTTCCGCCTGGGACATTCTTTCTCCAGATCTTCACCTAGCTGGCTCCTTCTAGTTTTTGTCCAAATGCCTCTTCTTCAGAGCAGCCTCTCCTGACAACCTTATTTACAGCATCAGTTTAATTCACATGTCGCTTTCCTTTAATTGTGTTTTTTTCCTTTATAATGCTCATCACCAAAGGACATTCATTTATCAGTTTACTTCCTTATGGTCTATCATATTCACTAGAATGTGAGATCCATGAGATATCCGTTTCTGTAACTCTAGCTCAATAATGTTGATGAATAAAGAGATGCCTCGATCCAGTAGTATGACCTTCTTGCCTTTTGAGTGAGGACACTGAGAACCAGAGAGGTAAGGTTGCTTGATAAGTTGGTGGCTAAGTTCCAACTCCAGTTATCCAATGGAGTCTTTGTCCAGATCCAATGTTATTACACGCTGCCACCACAAGGCCCCAGAATTTCTATTAATCACACTCCCTGGCCATTATAAACGCAGAGCTGAGTGTTTTTATTTCACATCTTTAACAATAATACAAGCTGGTTGGCACTTTCTAGCATTTCCCTAAGGGGAGAGGAGGAGCAGAACACCTCTGCTGGTTTCTCCTTTGAAACAGAGACCTTGCAACGTCAGCTGCCATGCCATTGTTGGACAACAATATGTGTCTCAGAGGCAAGGAAAAGTTCCCACACTCAGGCCTTACCAGACGCCAGGCTGGTGAGCCCTGGTCTCCCCGTTATTCCTGGGTTCCTTGTTTCTTTTTCCTCTTTCTTTGTTATGTCATCTATTCATGACTGGGGCAAGATGCCATGCTATTCTTTCTCAACTCTGGATCAGTCTGTTATTAGCCATTCTCTTTCGGTGCCCTATTCATGAAAACCTAGCCACCCCAGTTGCAGTAGGTGAATTACGTGGAAAAGTTCAAGACACATTTTTCCTGCTTGGTTTGTGTGTTTCCTGTGATTCAGCAATCTTCATGGGGAGCTCTTCACCAAACTACACCATCATGGCCTGTGTCTGTGGGTCCAGGGAGGCTAAATCCAGTCCAAATTTTGTGGACATTTTCAAGGAATACTAAAGCTAAGTTACAAGAAAGTGAGTATGTGTTACGGATTTGTCTTATCAGTCTATGGTTTTCAGAGACCTAAATACGGAAATGTTCTCATGGTAAGAGCAAGTTGGTAGAGAAGGTTAACACGGGACGCTCAGGTCACTTAAGGTTAAATCTTAATTCTTTCCCAGGTGTACCTCCTCCTTCCTCCTAGTTCTAGCACTTTCCTAAGTTATCTGGCTTTCTGGACATCAGTTTCCCCATTCAATAAGTGGGGGCTCAGAATCTATCACAGACTTGATAAAAATCTGGCATTTTGTATAGCGCTTTTAGCTATTTTTAGAAGGGAGCTGACTCCAGACCGGGCATCCTTTCATCTGCAGAGTTTAAGTACAGGATGCTGGGGAGCAGGACTCCGATTTATTTGACATGTGCTTGATCCTTTCTCCTGTGAAGCTGTAAAGTGTTTTCCCCTAGTTCAGTAGTTCCGTGCATGCATACTTATGTGTGTGCTTTGTGTGTGTGAATGAAAGAACCGAGCTGAGTCCTGAAATGCCTTTTGAAGTGCTAAATCAACAGATAAAATGGAAACAGTGCAGTATTATATAGAGATCAAATATCTTAACCCATAAGTATTGTATCTTAAATTTATAATATTATAATTTAAACTTACAGATTAATAGCACCAAATCTGTGCTTTGGAGCCCGAAGAACTGGATTCAAATTTGTGCTGTACATCTTGTATGCTTTCTGATCTGGAAGAAGTTCCTTTTTCTTTCTGATCCTTGACTTCCTTATAGGCAAAATAAAGTTACCATCATCAACCTTGTAGGGTAAGCATGAGGATTATAGAATATATATATGTAAATGTTAAAATGCTTAGTATATTTCTTAGCATAGTATATTTGGTAAGTGTTCAGTAAGTATTAGCTATCATTATAATCATTAATGTAATAAACAGTGCCATAGAATAATAGATAACATAGAATTGGTTGTTTTTGAATATGTCCTCTTCTCTTTGGAATTTTGTTGTGCTCCCAATCTCGGCCTAATTTCACACCTTCCTGAAATCTAACCTCCCCAAATACAATATGGTCATGGTGGTCCCTTGAAAGAAATCTTTTCATTACTTGGCAGTCTTTCAGGAGACTCGCAGGAACTTTTTTCTAGAGGACCTTGGATCATATTTTTATATATATTTTTCCTCTAGTTTAAGCTGTTTCTGAGAGGTAGGAAGGGGATAAGTTACTGGGTGGAATTTACTTTCCTCCTTTGTTTTTGTAAATGAATCAAATCATTTAAAATGTACATGCTGGGCACTGGGGAGAAAAAAGAAGCATGAGAGAGAGTGGAGAGGAAAAGTAATGTGGAAATGGTGGCTTACCAATTAGGGCTGAGTTTGGCTACATGTAGCAAACTCCAAATAACAATGGACTAAACAAGATAAAACCTTATTTATCTTATGTAGGAAGAATTCCAAGGAAAGTGGCCTGGGGTAGGTATGTCATGCCTAGTCTTTTGTGACCAGACTCCCATATTTCATTTCTATCATCCCTCGTGTATGGCTTTTGACTATAAGTTCTCTCTATGGTCCATGATGGCTGCTGGGACTTCAAACTTCATGTCTACATTCTTAGGGACATGATAAAATAGATAAAATGCAGGACACCCAGTGAGACTTGAATTGTAGATAAATAACAAATGATTTTTTTAGTGTCAGTATGTCCCAAATGTTACACTAAAAAAATTGTTTATTGTTTATCTGAAATTCAAATTTAAGTAGGCAAGCTGTACTTTTATTTGCTTAATCTAGCAATCTGACACATTTTAGCAGAAATAAGAAGGAACAAGGGAACAAGGGAACAAGGGAGAGCAGAAGGTCCTAGGCTGTCACTCCTGGTTGGGTAAGGCCTTTTCATATTCTTCCGCTTACATCTCATTGGTACCCGTAGCTGCAAGGGAAGTGAATGAATGCCTAGAAGAAAATTGACATTCTGCTAGTAAGGAAGGAGAGGATTGATACTGGGTAGACAAGGAGAAGTTTCTGAAAAGGTAGAATTTGTCCTAGTGCTTTTGTCAGGGAGATGAATGTAAGAATCAGAATCTCACAACATTTTCAATATTCTTATCTGGGGATATCTTAGAGTTTTCCTTTCAGCCTCTCTACTTTTCTCCACCAGACTAGCAGTGTTAGATGCCACAGAGTAAGAGCTTGAGACATTGTCCAGTTTTTTTTTTTTTTTTGAAGACTCTTCAGATCCTTTTTGTATATGGTAAAATATAAATTAATGAAAACATAAAGCATGTTAATGATTGTTTTAGAAATATCCCTATTTTTGGGGGAATGAAGAGAAGGTATTTTGGGCATATGGTTTTGGGCTATGTGCTCACTATTGATTCATTTTATATAGTTTCATCAGAATCTCCTGCAGTTGAATTATAAAACACAAATAACAACCTTAGAATAGTTTAAAAATCAACAGGCTTCAATCCAACAAAAAAAAAATTAAAAACAGAGCTTTCCAATATACTTCATATTCTCTTGGTTCTTGGGATAAGTCAATTTATGCTAATTTTTTTAATATTAAGAATTAGGCTGGGCGTGGTGGCTCAAGCCTGTAATCCCAGCACGTTGGGAGGCAGAGGTGAGAGGATTGCTTGAGCCCGTGAGTTCGAGACCAGCCCAGGCAACTTGGCGAGAACTTGTCTCTATAATAAATTTTAAAAAATTAGCCAGGCATGGTAGTGCGCACCTGTAGTTGTAGTTACTTGGAAGGCTGAGGCGGAAGGATTGCCGAAGCCCAGCAGGTCACCGCTGGGGTAGCCGTGAGTGTGCCACTGCACTCCAGTCTGAGTGATAGAGTGACACTCCAACTCAAAAAAAAAAAAAAAGAATTAGGCTGGACATGGTGGCTCATGCCTGTAATCTTGGTACTCTAGGAGGCTGAGGCAAGAGGAGTTTGAGACCAGCCTAGGCAACATAGCCAGACTTCAACCTTACAAAAATAAAAAATTACATGGTGGCAAGCACCTGTAGTCCCAGCTATTTGGGATGCTGAAGTGGAAGGATTGCCTGAGCCCAAGAAGTCGAGGCTGCAGTTATGTCACTGTACTCCTGCCTGGGAGACAGAGTGAGACCCCAGCTCAAAAAAAAAAAATGAATTAACTTATTGCCAATGAATAATTTATTGTTAACAAGTAACAAGTAAAATCATTTTATCATACCACAGGAGGAGGATATTCAATATGGTCAAAGGCAACACAAATATCAAATAAGAAAGCAAATATGTCTATAAAATGGTATATTTGAGCCCTTGGAAAGCATATGTCTACAAATGGCAAACTTTTTACTGAATTCTGGTAATAGATACAGAACTGATATAGTACATGGCCTTGAGAAATCCACATGGTGGCTTTGATCTTGGATTATGTCATACACTGCTATAGGACTAGGCAGCAGTGGCATAAGGGTAACAGAGTGGTACCTCTCTTTGATACATCAGCAATTGACCTATGCAAATTGGGCCTGGCAGGAGAAGTATGGGGCTGGGATATCTGAAAGTTCATGTCTGCTGGTGAAGCCAAGCAGATGGGCCACCTGAAGCTTTTCTCCAAGAGGGCTAGCCAGAGAAGCAAACCTAGGTACTTGCCCAGACACCTGAGCATGCAGGTTTGAATGAAAGTACAAGGTGAAGTCTCCTACAGGTTTGCTCAAGATCCAGAGTACATTGAACAAGGGCTTTTTGCAGTGTGCACTCAGGCTTTTCTGTGGGTGGTGAGATGCAGTTAAGAGCACTGTGCTGGTTTGGACAAAGGTCAAGGAGATAGCATGGCAGTAAGAAGTAGGATGATCCCTGTTAGCCTGGGATGCAGTCTTGGTATATAGCACTTCCAACATAAAATTGGGAAGTCCAGGTTACCCTATGAAAAAAAGAGGGTGTTTGAAGTCACAGGTGGACTTCGGGCCTGGTTGGCCTTTGCAGTAAAGGACCATCAATTATCACAGCTGAAAGGAACCTCAGAGGCTGGCCACCCAGGCAGAACTTTTAATTTAATTTAGATCTCTCTAGCCTACTCCCGACTGGCAGTTTCTTCCTGAACACTTTTAGATGGTTTGAATTTTTAGCTATTATCATGCTTTCCATTTTTAAAATGGAGAATTACAAGAAAGCAGTTCTGTTTTATTTTGATTTATTCAGACACAAAGGTCCTTTGCACAAATTTTAGTCCCCGAATAACTGAGCATTCTACTCATATTACAATTACTTAAATATCAATGTCATAACAAACATTGGGAAGATGACAGGATTTATAGTCAGAAGATCTGGGCTTAAGTCCCAGCTATATCATGAATGACTTCTTTAACCTTGCCAGATTAGAGGCTCAGAGAGATTAAGTGACTGGCTCCATACAGCAGAGCATTGCAATGACCTAGAATCTAGACTCCAGAAAAACAAGTCCATATTCTGGGTTCCTTATACTTCTGGCTTATGAACTATAATTCCCTTGAGGTGCTAGCTAACATAGTGCTAATGTTAAAACAGAAACCTGGGGGTCCTGCTGATACTCTTCAGGTTATCATGGCACCAATGAATTTAAAGAGGCTCATATTTCGATGACATAACTTTTTAGCTAAAAAAAAAAAAAGTGCATATTATCATCATGCATCTGCAGCATAGCCTGGAACATCTCAGTTCGCTCTAACTACAGTCCCATCACTGACACAGATGGTATTGCTCCTCAATTACAGTGTTTCTGCTTGAAGGCATCTTGTTCTCTGTAACAGATCACCAGCCAGAGCCTCCGTGCTAAACATTAGCTGGTAATTTATGATTATACCTTCTGAGGCAGAGAGGGCAGCCATAGCTCACTTTGGACTTGGAAAAGCACTTCAGGTTTTCCTTCAGCTCTTTTTTTCTCTTTTCTTTTTCTGCATTTGCTCATTACTGTATCTTTTCAATTTAAGGATGGCCTGGATCCTGCCATGTAAATCAAAGAAGAGAGGGCCTGACTCAGCCGCCTAGGCTGGGTCACCTGGAACCCATTACGATACAGGATCATAAACACCTCCATTTTCCCTTCAGAGGGAGACCAGAACCACTGGAGTTAAGCTACCTGCACAAGAGTTGAATGTGATCAGCTGTCCTTAATCTTTGAATGTCCAACCCACTGATAACCTTTGGTTTGCTTTGATAACTATGAAATAAAT
Organism: Carlito syrichta; assembly: GCF_000164805.1. Classification (NCBI taxonomy): domain Eukaryota; kingdom Metazoa; phylum Chordata; class Mammalia; order Primates; family Tarsiidae; genus Carlito; species Carlito syrichta. The sequence goes on from NW_007248822.1 coordinate 1,002,816, forward strand.
TCTCACTGCTTTGGATACTGGCATTCTGGTTTTTATTCAAGACTGTGGTGCAGATGTCATGAAATCTTGGACTGGATAGCAGTCCTTGGAGACCTCTGGGACTAGTTACTGGCTTTCAGGCACTTAATTTCTAAGCCTCCCTCTGCTGACTCTAAATTTCCTTAGGGAATCATATAGCATTTGTGCATTACCAAGCTGTAGGTACTTTATGGGGGTGAAAACCATTTGGAAGTGGGAGAAGGGAGAAAAAGAAAGATCTATAAAATCTAAAGCATTAGCCGGGCTTGGTGGCTCAGCCTGTAATCCCGCGCCTTTGGGAGGCTGAGGTGAGTGGACTGCCTGAGCCCGCAGGTTCGAGACCCACCTGGGCAGCGAGACCGCATCTCTACAATAAATAAAAAATCAGCCGGGCGTGGTAGTGCATGCCTGAAATTCCGGCTACTTGGAAGGCTGAGGCAGAAGGATCGCCGGAGCCCAGCAGGTTGAGGCTGCGGTGGCCAGGAGCGGCCACTGCACTCCAGTCTGGGCGATAGAGTGAGACTCCAACACACACACACACACACACACACACACACACACACAAATCTAAAGCGTTACATGGTCTAAGTTTGGGACAAGGTGGGTTTGAATCCAGCTTTTCAGTGCTCCCCCTTCTCTCATCCCCCACCCCCAGCAGTGAGATCTTAGAAAGAGGATGTCACCTCTATTGGCTTCATTTTTCCTCTTCTGTAAAATGAGGGGACTGGTCAGTGCTGCTCAAACTATAATGTATACACGAATCACTTGGGGATCTTGTAAAAATGCAGCTGATTCAGTAGGGTTGGAGTGGGCATCGAGGTTCTACATTTCTAAAAAGCTTCCAGTGGATGCCAATTCTATGGACACTCTTCGAGTAAAGGACTAAATCATTGGTTCTGGTTAAATCACAAAAAGAGCAGTTAAAAATGCTAATGGACTCACTTAAAACCAATTAACTCAGGGTCTCCGTTGGTGCAGTCCAGGCATTCAGGTCTTAAAAACGCTGGAGGTGATTCTGACATGCAGCAATGGCTGAGAACAATAAACCATTTGATCAGTGATTCTTAAACTTGAGTGTGGATTAGAATCACCTTCAGGGCTTGTTAAAGTCTATGTTGCTGCCTCCCTTTTTCCTCCAGAATTTTTAATTCAGTGAATCTGGGCAGGGCTCTCAAATTTGCATTTCCTAGGTGATGTTGATGCTGCTGGTCTGGGGACCACAGTTTGAGAACCACTGGCCTAGGTGGTGTCTAAAGACCCTTTCAGCTCTAAACATAGATTATGTCCTTAAGATGCTCTTTTTCCCATAGCATTTATTCAAATAGCACAGACTATTTGTGACTATAGTATATGAATTTTGAAGACCATTACTCAGTTAAACCAAGGTATGTGTTTAAAATACTGCTTCCTGGGGAAGGGTCAAGATGGCCAACTGGAGACATCAGAGAATTGCCACTCTCAGTAAGAGTGTAAAACGGAGTGAGGCTGGTGTTTTGTGGGTCTGCCTGAAAACCCAAGCTGAGGTTTATCCAATGGACACCTGGGTTCAGGGAGAACAGACAGCTCCGAGCCCCAGCCACCTCCAGAATTGGCCCCAACACCAGATTGGGAAAATGCTTTAGGCAAGGAAGCAATGAGTGAATGAGAGAGTTTTTACACAGTTTTCATGAGCCTGTGCAGTCCTAGACAAGGGAGAGACAGCCCAGGGCTTGTCCCCACCAACTGCCATACTGGGCAAGCGCAGAGAGCTGCCTAGAATAGGGACAGAGGTACCGATTAGATCCACGTGGGGCCCAGGGGACTCCAGTTCCCAGTGATTCCTGGCACTGGCAGCCACCGACTGTGTGGGGCACACCCTGTGGGGGTGGTCTGCATCATGTGGAACTCCTCCCTTATTTCCTCTCCAGGCCCCAGCTGAGGCAAGGCACCCACTTTGGGGACGTTTCTTCAGTGGACTGGTGTCTGTCCGGGCCCCAGTTCAGGGCTGCAAATGTAGCTTGCCCTTGGGGCTACCATCACTGCTGTTGATCTTCCCATAGAACAGGGCTGAACTAGGAGGCGGTGCATCTCTGTGCAGTGTGGTGGTGCAGCCCGACCCACTTGCGGACTGAGGGAGAAATGCTGGGTCTCTTCCAGGAAGGGAGTGGCCTGCCTTCTACCCCTATCTGAGAGGAGGACTCACCTAGACAGGAGGAGGCCACTTTAAGCCCGCCAGAACACCTGTTCCAGAGTTGAGCTGTGGGGCCCCTCCTGACCACCCTCAATCATGTGGATGAGATGCATAGGCTGGGGAGAGAGTTTTTGGAGCTCCTGGTCTGCCAGGGCCCCTGATACTTTTCAGAGGGAGGGAAAATGCACCTTATCTGGAGGAAAGAACTTGCCCTGCACCTGCCAGACTACCCGTGAAGCAGCGGCAGACGGTTCCCCTTGGTTATCACAGCTACCCTTTCCACAGGTGAACCAGAGGAGGGAGTTCAAGTAAGAAAACAACACAAGCTGTCACTCCATTAATAGCGACTTTAACACATAAAAAAAACCCCAAAAAATAAAAAGAGAGGCGACTGCCCTTACAGATGAGGAAGAACAAACAAAAACACCAGCAATCTGCAATGCCATAACCATTCAATACCCACAAAGGGTCTTCTCAGATCCCAAGTACTGGCATCTATTCAGAATGACTGATCTTGATGACAGACCTAGAATTCAGATTGTGGATGGCAAAGAGACTCAATATATCCACAATAAAGTGGACATCCAACTCAACCAGGCCATGAAAACAGTAGAGGAAATAAAGGCTGACCTGGCCATTCTAAGAAAGAACCAAACTGAACTTCTGGAAATGAAGAATTTTCTCCTGAAATTTCAAATCACAACAGCAAGCCTTAACAGCAGAACTGACCAAATAGAGAAAAGACTCCCAGAGCTTGAAGATCAAATTATTGAATTAACCTAATCTGACAAAAATAAGGAGAAAAGAATTAGGAAAAATAAGTAAAGCCTATGAGAAGTCTGGGATTATACAAAGAGACCAAATCTATAGCTGATTAGCATTCCTGAGAGAGAAGGGGAAACTGAGAACACCCTAGAGCAAATCTTCCAATATATTATGCAAGAAAACTTCCCTTATCTCTGAATTCTACCTGACATACAAAGAAGAGCTGACACCAATTCTACTGAAAGTATTCCAAGCAATCAAGAAGGAAGGAATTCTCCCTACTTCATTCTATGAAGCTAATATCATCCTGATATCCAAAGATGACAAAGACCCAACAAAGGAAAAAAAACTATAGGCAAATTTCCCTGATGAACATGAATGCAAAAGTTCTCAACAAGATACTATCAAATTGCATCCAGCAGCACATTACAATGTTCATTCATCATGTCCAAGTGGGCTCCATTCTTGAGATACAAGGCTGGTCCACCTTATACAAATCAGTAAATGTAATCCAACACATAAGCATGTAAAACCAAGAACCACATGATTATTCAATAGACACAGAAAAATCATTTGATAAAATCCAACATTTCTTCTTCATAAAATCCTTCAAACACCTAAGAATCAGAGGAACATTCCTCAAAATAATAAGACCTATCCATGACAAACCTGAAGCCAATATCATATCTAACAGGCAGAAGATGGAAGCATTTCCTCTAAGAACTGAAACAAGACAGGGATGCCCACGCTCATCACTCCCATTTAATATAGTAGTGGCAGTCCTAACCAGAGCAATCAGGCAGAAGAAAGGAATTAGAGCTATGCAAATAGGAAAAGAGGAAGTTCAATGATCCCTCTTTGCAGATGATATAATACCATACCCAGGAAGACTCTAGAGACTCTGCCAAAAACCTCCTAGCATTGATACACAACTTTGATAAAGTCTTGGAATACATAATCAATGTGCAAAAATTAGTTGCACTTCTATACACCAACAGGCTGAGTACCAAATTAAAAAAAAAAAAAACAAACCAGTTCACAATAGCCACAAAAGTTAAGATACCTTGGTATTCATCTAAATAAAAAGGTGAAAGATCTTTACAATGAGAACTACAAAACACTGCTCAAGTAAATCAAAGATGACACAAACAAATGGATGAACATCTTATGCTTCTGGATCAGAATAATCAATATTGTCAAGATATCCATACTATCCAAAGCAATCTACAGATTCTATGCAACTCCTATCAAACTACCAGCAACATTTTTTTCACAGACCTACAAAAGCAATACGTAAATCCATATGCAAGCAAAAAAGTCAAAATAGCTAAAGAAATCCTCAGCAAAAAGAATAAAGCTGGTAATATCACACTCCCAGTCTTCAAACTTTACTACATGGTTACAGTAACCCAAACAGTATGGTACTGGTACAAAAATAGACACAGTGGAATAGGATAGAGAACCCAGAACTCATTTTTGACAAAACTGACAAGAACAAATATTGGAGAGAGGAAACCATATTTAGCAAATGGTGCTGGGAAAATTGGCTAACTACATGCAGAAGAATGAAATTGGACCCCTATCCATCACTGTATACAGAAATTAACTAAAAGATATATCAAGGACTTAAGTGTGAAATTTTAAGAATCTTAGAAGAAAATCATCCTCCTGGACATTGGCCTAGGCAATGAATTTATGGCCAAGTTCTCAAAAGCAAATGCAGCAAAAACTGAAATTAACAGGTGGAGTGTTACTATGCTTAAAAGCATCTGCACAGCAAATGAACCATCAAAGGAGTAAAGAGGCAACCCACAGAATGGAAAAAAATATTTGCGAACAAAGGCCTAACATCCAGGACCTATAGGGAACTTAAGCAAACTGACTGGAAAAAAACAAATAACCCATCTAAAGTGGGCAAAGGACATGAACAAACACTTGTCAAAGGAAGACATAGAAGCAGTCAACAAACATGAAAAAATACTCAGCATCACAAATCATTAGAGAAACACTACACTACAATGAGATAGCATCTCACGCAAATCAGAATGACTATCATTAAAAAGTCAAAAATGGGTTTTGGTAAGGCTGTGGAGAAAAGGAAACATTCATACACTGTGGTGGAAATGTAAGTTAATTCAACATTCATGGAAAGGTTATGACTTGCTATTGATAGTAGCTAGAGTTGAAAATGGAAGTGGGTAGAAGAAGGGCTTGTTTCTGTTTTCTGTTTATCCCAAATTATTTATTCATTCAACAAGAATCAAAAGGTTCTATGGGGCACAACAGATAAAAGAAGGCATACTTCTACTCTTCAAGTTTATCTTTAAATGTAGAGATTAAAGTTAAATAAAGGTGTTTGGGCTTGGGTGTGGGTTATTGTTGGTGAAAATCAGACAAAAGTTGAAGTTGAAGTTAATGGCTCTACTGTTTATATTTAGCAAAAGATCAAAGAATATTTGGCAGCTCCTCATAATAGGAATTTCTGTCATCATTTGTGATCAAATCGATATTAAATATATCCACAAACAGCTGTAAGACTTAGTATTGGGCTAAAGTAATATTTTTTGTTTATTCTTGTCATGTTTTTACACAAACATTTTTATTCTGAATTTATATCCTATTATAGAGGCATTATGGAACAATAAAAGTATGTGAATTTTGAAATCGTACAAACTTGAGTTCAAATCCTGGCTCTTCTATTTATGAATTATGCAACCTTGAGGTAAAAAAAAATCCTGTTGTGTCAGTTTTCTCATTCATAAAATGAGTGTGTGTGTGTGTGTGTGTGTGTGTGTGTGTGTGTGTGTGTGTGTCTGTCTGTCTGTCTGATCTATAGGGAACAAACAGATAGACATATGTCTGCTATTCTTCTAAATTAGCAGGTAAATTGTGTGTAGATAATCAACAGTAGTATTAGAGCAATTAGGCTGCTGTTGGTATCTGAGAAAATATAAAAGCTTGAAATTAGAAGTCTTTGAAATTAGTAAGTTAAAAAATAAATAATAATATGCTGGCTAAATTTTAGTGATTAATAATCAAGCCAAACTAAAAATTAACTGGTGCTGCAATTGATTTATATAGAAGTATAGTATGAGACCAAATCAGTCTACTTTATTATACTCCCTCTTTCTCTTTGTTATTGAAAAGCAGAATGAAGTCCTTTTTTCTGGACTGATCCCTATGTAATCACAGCCCTGCACCAACTTATTCAACTGACTTCCCTGTATTACAAGCATGAACCTCCCATAGTCAGGCCAGTCCTCTCTGTATTTTAGGACCTTTCCCTGTTCATGCCCACCTTTATGCAGACTTCTGTTTTCAGGCATCTTATGGTCCAGTGGAAAAAATGGACATTAACTAAGTAACTGTTTTAAAGTGAGATGTGTGTTATATGGAAATCCACAGGGTGCGATAACAGCAGAGAGCAGGGGGACCTAATGTGGCATTTCTGAGAAGTGCCAGTTATTCATTCAACAAATATTTGATGAAGCAGACATGTGCTAGGCCTAGTTGGATATACAAAAGGAAACATTACAGACACAATCTATACAAATAATGCTTAGCTAGAACCTGAAAGTTGAATAAAAAATAACAAAGTAACAGGAAGCAGAGAAAGATGAATTTTAGGTGATGGTTGGAAAGCTGAGTGATGGTTTTTTGTTTTTTTTTTTGAGTTTGAGTCTCACTCTGTCACCCAGACTGGAGTGCAGTGGCCACTCCCGTCCACTGCAGCCTCGACCTGCTGGGCTCCGGCAATCCTTCCGCCTCAGCCTTCCAAGTAGCCGGAATTATGGGCATGCGCTGCCACGCCCGGCTGGTTTTTTGATTTATTGTAAAGATGAGGTCTTGCTGCCCAGGCGGGTGTCGAACCCATGGGCTCAGGTAATCCGCTCACCTCAGCCTCCCAAAGGCGCGGGATTACAGGCTGAGCCACCGAGCCCGGCCTGAGAGATGGTTTAACATGGCTCACAAACAAGTGAGTCGTGTCAAAGCTAGCCTTGAGTTTCTCTGTTGAGCAGCCAGGTCGATGGAAATGCCATTTACTGAAATGATAAATAGCAGGTTTGGGGATGAGGGATGGAAGATTTATTTATTTGTTTGTTTATTCTACAGTTACTTGTTGATTTTATCCATGTGTCTGGTCCTGTTCTAGGCATTAGGAATAAAATGATAAACAAAGACAACAAAATTCCGCCATGATGTAGTCTATAATTTAGTGGAGGAAAGTAGACAACAAATTGTATACTATTTACAATATTGGTAAGTGTTATAGACAAAGAAATCAGGGCCAGGTGTGGTGGCTCATACCTGCAATCCCAGCACTTTGGGAGGCTGAGATGAGAGGATTGCTTGAGCCTGGGAGTTCGAGACCAGCCTGGGCAACATAGCGAGATTTCATCTCTACAAAAGAATTTCTAAAAATGGTTGGATGGGAGGATGAGGTAGAAAGATGGCCTGAGCCCAGGAAGTCGAGGCTGCGGTGAACTGTGATCACTTCACTATGTTCCAACCTGGGTGCTAGAGTGAGACTCTGACAAAAAAAAAAAAAAGAAATCAGGAAAAGAGGATAAGGAATGCTAGGTTGGGAGGTGGATTGCAAGTTTATGTAGGGTTATCGGGGAAAGCCTTACCAAGAGGTGCTATTTGACTAACATCTTCAAGAATATAAGCAAGCATTTCTGTCAGGAGGGAAAAGAGGCAGAGGAAAAGCAAGTGCTAAGGTCCCCGTGTTGGGAGCATGTCTGGTCAGTGTGGCTAGCGTGGTCTGCAGTGAGAGAATGGAGTAGGAGTTGAGGTCAGGAAGGAAAAGAGTGGAGACAGATTATGTAGGGCCTTGCCGGCCTCGTCATGCTGTAGGCTTTTACTTAGAGCAGATGGGCAGACAAGAAGAGTTTTGTGTAGGAGGCTATATTTTTAAAATAGCATAATGACCAAGTTCATTTCTAAAATGGGCATCTAAAAAATATCATTCTGACCAAGTCCAACTTTAGACATGATGATTTTGAGGACCCATGAGACATCCAAATGGGTTACTCAGAGAAAATGGAATACATGGGCCTGGAGTTCAGAAGCAGGTCTGCAGAGAGACCTATTGTGGGTCATTGGTTCAGTGATAACATACATCAAGCCATAGAGATTGATGAGAACATTCGGGAGAGGGTATAGAATGCAAGACACAGGGATCCTGGCTTGACATCTTGAGGGGGTTGGGAGAAGAACAGGCGTCTATAACAGAGATGGCCGAAGGTAGGAGGGAATTTGAAAGATGGTGGTGTCGGGAAGCTGAGGGAAGGGCTCCGAGAAGAATAGGAGGTGAACAGTGCCCCCAATACGTCAAGAGATCACAAAAGAACAGAAGAGGGTCCATTGGACGAAATGGGGATGATTGATGACCTTGGAAAAAAGCAGCTTCAATGGAGTGGTGATGGGGATGATAGAGAGAAAGGTAAAGACACTGATGAAGCAAGCACAGCTAACCCTTCCAAGTTTGGCTGTGAAGGGGAGCAGAAGACAGGGTAGCACTGAAGGAGGGGCTCTGGAAGGTGGAAAAGACTGAAGTGTGAATTGCATGTTGACGAAAAGAAGGTACCACTGGAGATGGAGTGAGATTCCCAAGAGGGTTGGGAGGAGAAATTGAAACCTAGGCCAGACTGGAGGGATTCAACAGAAATGAAAGGAGGGACGCTTGAAGGATCAACAGAGATGGATGAGTGGCTGTGTTGACAAGAGTGGGAAGCCTTGGAAGTGCTTTATACACATACATAATAGTATCTGATACCGATATGGGTGACATATTCTTGCAGTGGGCCAAACGCAGGGAGGGATGGGGGCTACAGAGTCTATTGGTTGCCACACTTTACAGATAGCAAATATTCAACAGTCCTAGGAGCCCAAGACAATGGACATATTCTCTTTATAAAAAATGTACAATATCACTTATTTTATTTTATTTTTTTTGAGTTGGAGTCTCACTCTGTCCCCCAGACTGGAGTGCAGTGGCCGCTTCCAGCCATTGCAGACTCAACCTGCTGGGCTCCGGCGATGCTTCTGCCTCAGCCTTCCAAGTAGCTGGAATTACAGGTGCGCACTACCACGCCCGGCTAATTTTTGATTTATTGTAGAGATGAGGTCTCGCCAAGCTGCCTGGGTGGGTCTGGAACCCGAGGGCTCAGGCAATCCACTCACCTTGGCCTACCAAAGCGCTGGGATTATAAACTGAGCCACTGAGCCCGGCCCAATATCACTTATTAAACGTTCCACTTAGCCAATCATTTTGGAGTTTACACCTATAACTTCAGTGTAACTTGCTATTTTTTTTTCTTTTTTTTTTTTGAGTTGGAGTCTCACTCTGTCGCCCAGACTGGAGTGCGGTGGCCGCTCCTGGCCACTGCAGCCTTGACCTGCTGGGCTCCGGGGATCCTTCCGCCTCAGCCTTCCAAGTAGCTGGAACTACAGGCGCGCGCTACCACACCCGGCTCATTTTTGATTTATTGTAGAGATGAGGTCTCGCCAAGTTGCCCAGGCGGGTCTCGAACCAGCGGGTTCAGGCAATCCACTCACCACAGCCTCCCAAGGCGCGGGATTACAGGCTGAGCCACCGAGCCCGGCTGCTATTTTTTTTTCAATTTCCACCATCAGTTTTATAATTTTATCACCAACTATTGTGCCACAAAATCAGACTATTGGATTTAGCAGAGAAGTGGCCACATCATTCAAGAAGAGGTATAGTTCTGACACAAATATTGTTGATACCTCATTTATGTTAACAAGGAAAATGAGCGTGAAACAACTAAGATATATTCTGGAATTTTTTTCATTGTTTGAATTTTTCGATGGACCCATTCTTGATTGAGTGTGCCTTTTTTTTTAACTTGCAAAATTTCAACTGACCACCTGGCAGAATCTGATATAATTTCATGGAAAGAATATTCATTTCCTTTCTATCATTTTGTGCTGATGATTGTTACAGTTCAGCATATATTTTGCAACAGTATTCTTTTAAAGATTGGTTCTATACTATATGCTTTAAAAATGTATTAAACTAAATATTTTATGCAGAACATTTACATTCATTTTTGAAATTTATGACTAATTTGTTAGCTGTATTTATTACACAGTCAAATGGAATTTTCCCAACTGTCTCTAAAACCTACTCAGAAAGTGAACATAGCTTAGCAAATATTTCTCTCTCTTTTTTTTTCTTCAAAAAGCGTATGTAAAAAGAAATTGAAATTTAAATTTGCCTTTAGCTAATTGAGTGTTACCAAATATTTTAATTACCAATCTTCATCTTTTATCTTTAATTTTGCCACTTATTCTACATGAAAGAATTACCAAGATTTTTTTCCCCCTTGCATATAAGTAGGGAAAAGCATAATACAAACCTTACAATATTTAATATTTTAATATTCAATTCTAAACTTAACTTCAACAAAACTACTTTAGAAGTTCAAGGGAGCCATCCATACTGACATGTTGATCTTGTCCAATCTTTTCTAGTCTTAAGTCAAGTTAGACAAGTTCTTCCACGGGCAGGAGGATAAAAATTTGTATGTAAAAGTATTGCTTCCTCTCCCACCTCCACCCTTTTTTTCCATGAAGAAATGTCTGTTATTTCCTTTTTGTCACTTAGTTTGAGTTTTGGATTAACTCACTTCAAGAGAGATTGAAAAAGTTTTAGTGAGTTTGGCTGTAAGACTTGATATAAGAAATATGGCAAGTGGTCAGTTTCACAGACCATAAGAGTTTTCTCTTAAAGGCGTCTGTAACCCAACCTTTAACTTTCTTTTGCTTTCTTTGTGAGACATTGTACACTTTTATCTAATACAGTGTGATCATTTGGGAGAAGTTTTAAGGTACTGGCGATAACATCTTTAAGACCTGCCTTCTCGGAGAAAGAGACAGAAGGAAGTTGACTACTGAACTGCTTGTCTAAGCAGGGAGGCGGAAGACTCACATCACTCTCAGGGAGCTGTGTTTGGTTCAACAAAGTGTTATTCACAGGGAAAGAGACCATAGGATCCAAAGATAGTTGACCCTTAAAGTTGAAGTTCACCCACTGACTTTTTAAATCTGAAGTCACAGATACACAGTTGTATTAATTAATGTCTGGGGAAGCCTTTACTTCTTCACATTAAAAAAAAGTTTTAGCCCTTATATTCCTGTTTATGAGATTTCAAGACTCCTCCATACTGGAAATCTGAAGAAAAAAAAAAGAATTATAAATCATTTGGCATTTTCTCTTTGTAGAACTAAGCAACATGTCAAACATTTCATATATCTTATGACTCAAGCACCTACTTAAAGCTTTCTCCTCTTGTGCTTGATTATAAAAAGAGTCCTTGAATAGGAAAATTAAGACATTTGCTGGTTCTTCCTGAAGTTTAATCAGTTGGCATCCAACAGGGACTTTTATTTTCCTGGTCTTGAAATCCTTCTGGATGGGGCATAGGATAAGTATTTGCAAATGCCCTCTTGGCTAGCCATTAAATCTTTGCTCTTTTTGTTTTCTGTCTTTTTAGATGCTGTTCTCCCTTTCTCCTCAACATACACTCACAGACACACATCCAAAGCTCTTGTTCCTTTTCTTCCATCAAGGGTTGTAAACATTCTCTCAGAATAGGCTGACTGATTTGCACCACCATCTATGACTTGAGTGAGAATACAACTTGAATGTCCTCAGGTCCCAATGCCTGTGAGTACAGAAGAGGTGTTAGAGCATCAGAACCTGGATTCTGCTGCCCATGATTATTTACACTTAATAAAGCTGGGCCGCTGGGCTTTGTAAAGCTCCCCTATGCATTTCTGGCAGTTCTTAGGGCTGCCTTGTATTTCCCAGACTGTATCAGTGTCAGCCGGGAAGGAGCCCTCTGGGCCTCTGCGGAGGTCTGCTTGGGCACTTGCGATCCTCAGCCAGGCTCCCTCCAGTGCTCCGCTGTTTCCTGCACCATCCCCCCATGCCAAGGATAGCCCTGCTCTGGTCTGGAGGCCTCCTCTCCATTTTCCTTTGGCTTTTCCTTTTAATTCCACCTCTTCAGAGCGGATTAAAAAGCTTAGTTAACAAGGTTCGCTGGAACCAGATGTCTTCAATACTCCGCTTCTATGCAGGCCACAAGAACCTTTTCTTTTTCTTGAGTCTAACGCAAAAGGTTTTAGACGGAGTGAACTCATGAAAGATTAGAATCCTAGTTAGGCTTATTCTTTGATATAATCATTTTCGCCTCCTAAGGTACAACCTGAATTGGAATGTAACAAACAGTTCTTAAGCACCTACTTTGTACTCTGCACTGTGTTAGGTACTTACTTACCTTTGTCATTAAATTTAATTCTTACCAACTCTTGTATTATGTTGTTTATTATTACTGCTATTCCCATTTTAGAGATGAGAAAACTGAGGCTCAGAGATGATAAAGAATTCACATACCAAACATCACAGAGCTGATAAGGGTGGAGTTAGGATCTGATTGCATGGTTCATGCTCATCCTCTAGACTATTGTTTCTCACTCTGGAAAATAAGCGACATGTACCTTCATCTTAGCAAAACACAGTGTAGCTTTCAAGAAGAAGCACGGGGACAGGCTCAGGGGCCCAGCCTATAATCCCAGCATTTTGGGAGGCCGTAGCGAGTGGATTGTCTGAGCCTGCGGGTTCAAGACCAGCCTGGGCAACTTGGCAAGACCTTGTCTCTACAATAAATAAAAAATTAGCCGGGCGTGGCAGCACACGCCTCTAGTTCTGACTACTTGGAAGGCTAAGACGTAAAGATTGCTGGAGCCCAGCAGGTCAACGCTGGGGTGGCCATGAGCGTGTCACTGCACTCCAGCCTGGGCGTTGGAGTGAGACTCCAACTAAAAAAAAAAAAAAAAAAAAATTGAAGAAGAAATACAGTTTTAAAAAAAGACACAAGCTGGGCTCGGTGGCTCAGCCTGTAATCCCATGCCTTTGGGAGGCTGAGGTGACTGGATTGCCTGTGCCAGCGGGTTCGAGACCCACCTGGGCAGCGAGACCTCATCTCTACAAAAAATCAAAAAAAAAAAAATCAGCCGGGCGTGGTAGCGCGCGCCTGTATTTCCAGCCACTCAGAGGGCTGAGGCGGAAGGATCGCTGGAGCCCAGCAGGTCGAGGTTGCGGTGGCCGGGAGCAGCCACTGCACTCCAGTCTGGGCGACACAGTGAGACTCCAACTCAAAAAAAAAAAAAGACACAAATAACTCCAATTTTTCTGTAAACCTAAAACTACTACGATAAAAGTCTATCAATTAAAAGAAAGGCAAACACATTTAGCTAAAGCAGGTTAAGTGTTGTGTTTACACACCATCCTCATCACTCTAATTTTAGATATTCACAAGAATAGTTAAGTGACACAATTCCTGTCAAAATGAAGACACCGTATTACGTGAAGATTACCACACACAAATCGGTGAGGAACTGTTTCTACATGGAATTTATGTTAACCTAGTCCTCTGAAATGGACCTCTAGGTTGGTGGGATATTTGTACAGTATTGTGAATATTTACCTGCTAGATGAATAAACACAACTCAGACTTTGTGGCTGCCCACCTGACACTTTTCACCAACACTAAATCGCCTTAAAAGATTCTTTCCAAGGAACTTAATATTTTGTAGGAGATCTTTCTATTCTTGTTCCAGAAGCCAAAACCCTTGAGTTGCTGTTCTGTTGAGTGAAATATAATACAAGAGGGTTAATCTCGCAACAATTCCTGTAACTGTGACTTAGGAAAGGGGAGGGAGTGGAGCTTTGCAGACAGCTCATAACCACAGGGAACGGGGTGTGGGGGAGGGAGGCTGTGTGGAAACTGAGGGAGCGGTAAGGATGCTGGAAGGCCATCCCTGGCCAGATGGAGCTATTGTCCCAAAGAGGGATGGGGCCCAAATTAAATGGATAATTTGGTTCCATTCCTAACTGATAGCCATTAGAGACAATGTTTCACCTCTCTAGGTGAAATATTCTAGTTTTACTTTCTATTTGTCTTTCCTTGGAATGACAAAGGATGTGGGATATCTTTACATGTTTGAGTTTCCAAAGTGCTTTCTGAAGGTGTAGCCTTTTTTCTTTTTTGGGTTGGAGCCTCACTCCATCGCCCAGGCTGGAATGCAGAGGCACACTCATGGCGACCTGCCACCCCAGCGTCGACCTGCTGGGCTCAGGGGACCCTTCTGCCTCAGCCTTCCAAGTAACCGGAACTACAGGCACGCACTATCATACACGGTTAATTTTTGATTTATTGTAGAGATGAGGTCTCACCAAGTTGCCCGGGCTGGTCTCGAACCCGTGGACTCAGGCAATCCACTCACCTCAGCCTCCCAAAGTGCTGGGATTACAGGCTGAGCCACTGAGCCCGGCTAACATTTCTAATTCTTAAAACAAAATACCTCTGAAGTGTTCGTTTATACTTGTCATTTATACTTTTTTTTAAGCAGACGGAGCATGTGATTTAAAGAATAAGTGACTCAGAGGGGGCTACAGGAACATAGGAATTCCTAGACTGAATCCCTCCCTCCAAAGACCCAGAACTCTTTCACCAAGTTGGAAGAACTTCCTCTCCTCCCTACCTCCTTGGTTTCAGTGGGTGCCAAAACACCACATTGGATGTACCGTAATAAAATATTAACATTTGTCAAAAGGCATTTAAGAGAGATGACTGAAAGAAGGAGAACTAAGAAGCCCTTAAAATGGCACATCTTTCCAATGTCTCGATCTTCTATCAGTATAACAATACTCTTCTCCTAATCTTCCATTCTGGGAAAAAACAAAAGCAAAAACAAAACAAAACAACCATCTTTGGTGACATTCCCTCCTTGTTTTGCCCTATATTACTGGTCCTAAGTGCTGTTATGGAAGGTATGTGGTGGCTGTCATGGACGTTCGGTTCAACTATTACCAGTACTGGGTTAAATACTGCTACTATTTCATGTTTTCTTTGTATTGCTTTTGTGCCAGGGAAGACATCATATTGGAACAAAAATGCTTGGTTTGGGCAGTCCCAGACTTTAAGGGAAAGTAGATGATACTCCATGGAAATTACTGTTGATGCCGTGTCTACAGTTTTTCCTTCTATGTAGAAAGCCAGTATTGACCCGTAGCTCTGACACATCTGTGAAGATGGTGGAAATAAAATTACTTTTGATGTTGTAGTTTTCCTTCACTAGTTTAGAACCAACACAATAAAAGAGATGTTGACTGCCCAACTTAGCAGCGATTCAAATGAATCCCACAAGAACAGGAAATTCAAATATAAGCTGTGCCCTCAAGTTGCCATCAATAACCCCTGAAATGAAAACAATGAAGTTAGAATATTGTTTGGGTTGCCCTCCCACCTGATAACTGAACAAGGAATCAGCCCCTTTTCATCATTTCCAGTTCAAGAGCTAACGAGGTGGAGAAAGTCCAACAGAAACTGGGCAGGGACATTTGCTCCTTTGTCAATGACAAAATCATGTAGCAATTTCCTGGCCTGCAAAAACATCCCAATAAATCTCCTCTGTATACCATGAGGAAGAAGTTTTGTGGAGCTGGGTGGACTTCAGAAGGCCACTAACCTTGAGCGGCTCTGCTGTTATCCTGCACTTATTGCTCAATGGAAAATTCAGCGGAATCACCAAGTAACAGGAGACTAGGCTCAGGGCCATAAATCTTTAAGAGATGCTCACTGACATCCATGGTGCTCTGCAGAGTGAGTTTAACAAGGTCATTCTTGCTGAGCTTCCTTTGAGTTTGGAGGCTACAGCTTATTGTCAGGCCCAGAGCCAGGCTCTTAATCATCAAGAAAACCCAAGGGTGAGGAGTGGGGAGGCCATGAAAGGTACTTTTTGGCCTGGACTCAGTGGCCAATGGAGGCCCATACAAAATGGCGCCCTCTTGGGGGCCTCTGTACTGTGGCTGAGACCCTCTGCTGCACCTACTCTTTTAGCTTTTCCACTCAGCCTCCCAGTGACCTCCCATCATTCATTGAATCAGATCCAAACCTCTGGCCACTGTCTTCACTGTCTCATTTTACTTCAAACATCTAAGCATTTCTTTGATTCACTTCTGGATCTAGTCACCGTGATTTTTTTTTTTTTTTGAGTTGGAGTCTCACTCTGTCTCCCAGACTGGAGTGTAGTGGCCGCTCCCGGCCACCGCAGCCTCGACCTGCTGGGCTCTGGTGATCCTTCCGCCTCAGCCTTCCGAGTGGCTGGAACTACAGGTGCGCGCTACCACACCCAGCTAATTTTTTTGATTTATTGTAGAGATGAGGTCTCGCCAAGTTGCCCAGGTGGGTCTCGAACCCGCGGGCTCAGGCAATCCACTCACCTCAGCCTCCCAAGACGCGGGATTACAGGCTGAGCCACCCAGCCTGGCCGTGATCTTCTTTTGATATCTGCATCTTGCTTTCTCCTTTGTCACCCGCTGAGTGCCTCTCCTCTGAATTTGTTGAGGGTGACAACAATGCCAAAGAACAAGGAGACTGAGAGGGGCCAGAGGTGTGTTTAGGGGTCCTCTTGCTGAAGCAGTGGAAGGAAGATGAGAGTCCAATCAAGGCAAGAAGAAATTCAGCCAACAGGAAGGTAGGACCTGCTCTTCCTGGGGAGGTGTCTTGGCACTGTTACAGAGTTGCAGTGGGAAGATTAGGGACTCTGGAGCACTATAGCTCTACAGGTAGAGTTTATAAACACGTATTATTTCATTTGGCCCTCACTGCAGTGTCATGAGGTAGACGAAGTGGACGTTATTCTTTCCATTCTTGAGGTGATATAACTGAGACTTTGAGAGATTACATGGCCTTGTCCAGTATGTTTGAACCCAAGGGTTATGATCATCAACTATATACTGTATATTTTGTGCCAGAGTCAGGAGTTTCTTGGATAACGGCCCAGATTATAAATACTTTAGGCTTTGTGGGCCACATGGTCTCTGTCACAACCATTCAGCTCTGCCATGGTGGCACAAAAGCAACTGTTAGACAACATGTAAGCTAGTGGGCATGACCGTGTTCCAGTAAAGCCCTATTTACAAAAAGGAGTGATGAGTTGGAATTGGTCCAGGGGTCATAGTTTGTGGACCCCATCCTATGCCATCAAGCTATGTCAAGATTAAGGGTTTACAGGCTATTAAATACCTTTGTACTTTTTAATTCTCAAAATGTAGACAGTAAATAATAAAGTGCAAGGGAACACAGCTAACCGAATACGATTCGTATAACAAAGAAAAAATACGGGGAAGTTAGTCAAGATGGTGGTTACATAATAATGAGGGGGCAGGAGCTTGAGAGACACCCACTGTGGATAAGAGAGTGGACAATGCTGGACAGTTGACTTTCCAGGTGCCTCTGCAGTGACTGGCTGGGACCCTGTGGCTCTTCTCTGTCTTACTGGTCGTGCTTCTCTGAGCTGGAAGCCCGACATTTTCTATTCTGAACTCATCTCCCTTCTGATATGACAAATATCTGAGACCCTGTTTCCTGAAGGGAAGATGCAAGCTCTGCCCTGAGGTCAGGACAGGAAGCTATGGCAAGGAAGAGGAGCTGGGAGTCTTGATAGGAATGGGTCTTTGCTTCTTCCACCCACTTCTGTCTCTAGCCCAATGACCTCATTATTTGGTGACCTATTTCTGTTTACCTGACTGGCTAAGTCTGCCAGTCAAGACAGCAGGGAAAATAGGAGAAAATTTAAGATGAGAATTTACTCTTTGAACACTGTAAATTTCTATTTGTATTCATCAAAATAAGCTTCTTAGTTGGCTCCAGGAATCTCAGATGCCTTTCCATGGTCTTCAATTTACATTCCCAATGTGTTGCAACCCAATTGTTTTCTGCTATCTCCTAGAATGTTTTCCTATCACCATTCTCCCTACCTGTCCACCTATCTATCTCCTGCCCACCTTTAAGGCTCAACTAAGCAGCCTTAAGGAGCTGGTGTTTCCTTCATGGAGTTTTCTCTGTTCTGTCCTGTATTGCCTGCACCATTCATTTAGCATTTTATTTTAGGTTGCTCAATGATATCCCATGTTAATTAACTTTTCATGTGTGTCTTGTTCTATAATCACAATTCAGCAACTTGAGGGCACTGGCTGGGTTTTAATGTATCTGTTCTACACAGTGCTAGGCTTGTACCATGGACAACTACAAAGTGAGCTATGCCCACAACTATGTTCTTCCAATGAACCTTTAACATGGAGGTTCCTCTCAGTTTCTGTCTTCTTGGTGTTGAAAACTCTCTTATTTGGCAAACTCTTGTGGTTTGTCACTATTCTCTTCTCCATCAGGACTTAAGACAAGTTTCCTCAGGGGCAGGTTTGAATACATGAGTGACAACACATGTAAAATTATCTCCTTTCTTTCTTTCTTTCTTTCTTTCTTTCTTTCTTTCTTTCTTTCTTTCTTTCTTTCTTTCTTTCTTTCTTTCTTTCCTTCCTTCCTTCTTTCTTCCCCACCCCTTTCTTTTAAAAAACTGATCACTTTCTGTTGGTCCTTAGTCAGTATCCTTGGTTAAGTCTAATTAGTACTCTGTACAATCTATGAAAGCAGAAACTGTCTGGTTTTGTTCACTATGGTATTTCCTTCATTTAGCAGGTGCCTGGAACATGGCAGATGTATAATAATTATTGGTTGCATCAGCCATAAAGAAGGACAAACATATGGACTTTGCAGCAACTTGGATGAATTTAAAGTGTATCATACTCAGTGATCTATCACAGAAACAAAGAACAGAGTACCACATGTTCTTACTCATAAGTGGACCCTGAACATTTACCATAATACTGTAAGAAAGGGACTGGCAGTAGTGGCATGCTGCTGGAGGTGGGCGGGCACAACATCAGTAAGGGTACCTGATCTCAAACCAGGCAAAGTGGGGGCCAAAGGGAGGCCCAAACTTTACCTGTGCAATGTCCACTTGTATACCTAATCCTGGATTGTATCCCACATCTTTAAAATAAAAATAAATAAATAGAAAAAAATTATTGGTTGCATAAAAGAAAGAATTAATATTATCTTGATCTGGTCCTGGGAGAATTCCTTGTCCTTTGGGGTGCAGCAAAAAACAAATCACAGTAGCATCACTGGAATACCTGGGGACACTGAATACATTGAGTTGTAAGCCTGCATTTTGACTGTGCTCTACCACATGAGCTTAGTTGTGGAATCTCCCACTGGTGGCATCATGTAGGAAATTTTGGAGCATTTATGATTTCAGATTTTCGGATTTGGGTATGCTATGCTTTGAACATCCCTAATCTGAAAATCTGAAATGTATACATACAGAAATCATCTGGGCCCTTAAATCACGTTTGGGGTTAATAAACAAAACAGCAAGTATAGTCACTACTAAGCAATCATTGCCTGTATGACCCACACTGTGAAGGGATTTCAAAACTGTTGACATATCAAGAAAGGAAGCTCCTCTCAGTACACCGTGAAGCAAGTACGAAGCTTGCTCTGGTGGATGAGATAAGGAGCTGTCTCCGAAAGTAACTATTTGTTGGGTCTCTGTTCATCACCCATTGGGAGAGCAATGCTGATCTGGTTCATGGGGATTCAGTACATTGGGGTATCAGACATTCCACCTTCGTGAGGTCTAACGGGCTTCGTGTGGGGCAGAATGCCCAGGGGTGAGATGCTCTGACAAGGAGGCCAACCAAGGCCATCTCCTCACTTCTTGACAATTACCCCCTTTTAACGGTGTGCGATATTTTTTTACTGTCAAGTACTTATGTGTGAATGCATGTAAGAAAATGATTGCTAATCGGTAGTGTATAAATTCAGAGTCAGAATGATGGTGATACCAAAACAGACTGTCCACATGGGTGGCGGAGACAGTGACACCTTTGCTTTCTGATGGCTCAGTGTACACAAACTCTGTTTTATGCACAAAATTATTAAAAGTATTGTATAGAATTACCTTCAGGCTATGTGTATAAAGTGTATATAGAACATAAGTGCATTTTGTGTTTAGAGTCGGGTCCCATCCCCAGATATCTTATTATGTACCCACAAATATTTCAGAATTTGAAAACATTTGAAATCCAAAATGCTTCTGATCCCAAGCATTTTGGATAAGGGGTACTCTACATGTATGCATGTTTGGTTATCTATGTGCTAAAGTAGTTCATGCTCTGAATAATATTTTAATAAAAATATTTTGCCCTTTTGGTTCTTATGTAATGATACACGAAAGAGTATTAGTTTCACTGGCTTTGGTGCATATTTACCACGAGATGGCAGTACAGCAGTCCCTACTTGCTCACTAGAAACGTAGATATCTCTTAAGTCGAGATAGTGGAGAGATATTTCTTTTCCCTCACATTTCTAAAGTCGAAAATCATATCTATATGTCCTAACTTGTGGCTAAGTAGATTTTTGTACTTAAACACATACACACACAAGTCCAAATTTTCTCACACTTACAAAAACTCTCATATACAACCTGGTCTGTATGACAGAGTGAATATTCTATAATTCTGTCTCATAGTTACTCACATATGAGGCATACATATTAATAATGAAGCAATCATTTGTGTAAATAGGCAAAATAAATTTAGAAACGTGTTAGTGCAACTTGTAAGGCAGTTTACAAAATTACCTGTTCCAAGGATAGAGATTCTGGAAACAAAACCTCAATTTCTCAACCAACTTGTCTTCGACAAAGCCTCCACCAACAACCACTGGGGAGAGGAGAACCTATCTGGTAAATGGTGTTGGGAAAGCTGGCTGATCACATGCAGAAGATTGAAACAGGACCCTTACCTATCACTATACACAAAAATCAACTCCAAATGGATCAAAGACCTAAATGTAAAATCTCAAACTATAAGAATCTTAGAAAATGCAGGAGACACCCTTATGGGAATGCAAGTAGGCAACCTAATCAAAACCCCAAATGTCCATGCCATAAGAGATAGATAGACAAGTGGGACCTCACCGAACTGAAAAGCTTCTGCAAAGCAAAAGAAACCATCAAGAGAGCAGGGAACAGTCCACAGAATGGGAAAAAAGATATTTGCCAACTGTATATCTGACAAAGGCCTAACATCCAGGATCTACAAGGAACTCAAATGTGCCAAAAGGAAAAAAAACAAACAGCCCCATTAAAAAATGGGCAAAAGACAAGAACTTTTCAAAGAAGACATACAGATAGCCAACTGACACATGAAAAAGTGCTCATCCTCAAGAATCATCAGATAAATGCAAATCAAAACCACATTGAAATATCACCTAACCTCAGTAAAAATGACCCGATCATTAATCAAACAAAAAACAACAGATGCTGGTGAAGATGCAGGGAAAAGGGAACACTTCTACACTGCTGGTAGTAATGCAGACTTGTTCAACTTCTATGGAAAACAGTGTGGTGATTTCTAAAAAAACAGGAAATTGACCTTCCATATGACCCAGCAACCCCCCTACTGGGACTAAACCTGGAGGAATTCAAATAATTCTACAAAAAAATTCCTGCACACATGTTTATTTTGGCACTATTCACAATAACAAAAACATGAAACCAATCATGCTGCCCACTGAAACTGGACTGGATAAAAAATATGTGGTACATATACATGATGGACTATTGTGCAACCATCAAGAAGGACAGACATATGGACTTCGCCTCAACTTGGATCAATTTAGAGTCTATAACTATTCAGCGACCTATCACAGAAACAAAGAACTGAGTTCTCACTTATACGAAGACCCTGAACATTTTACCATAATACTGTGTGAGAAAGGGATTGGCAGTAGCAGGACACTGCCAGGGGAGGGAAACGGGGGCCCGTAACATCAGTAAGGGTACCTGATCTCAAACCAGGCAAAGTAGGGACCATAGGGAGGCCCACGCCTTTGCCTGTACGATGGATGACCACGTGTATATCTAATCCTGAATTATACCCCACATCTTTAAAACAAAAAATAGTAACCTGTTCCAGGTATCTTGCAGACAAGATGCCTCCGTAGTTCTCAGTAGGAACAGGGAGAGGACCTACAGAAGGAAGGTCTAGGAGGCTGAGGGGAGAGGGGCAGAGGGAAGTCAACAACCATCACCTCTTGGCGACAAATATTTACTGAACACAAGTCGTTCATTATTTTACTGAGTAAAAACTGGTCTTTGATTTTGAAGAGCTTGTGTCTAAGGCTATAGACAACAGAGAAAGCTCCCCAGCAAATAGGTGAGAAGACTATTTTCAAGATCTGAGAGGAAGAAGAGAAATAAAGAAGAAGGAAAGACACGTTCCAGGGGATGAGAGAAAACGGTAGAAACAGGTAGAATGGAATGGTCAAAAGATCATGGGAATAAACATAAGGGGACGCACCTTCCTGTCTCAGCTCTGCCCCTCACATTGGAGGCCACCTTAGTTTTCTCATGTGCTGAAAGAAGCATTTGGACCTGGGTCTTGGTCTTGGAAGCCTCAACAGAAATATGTTCTGTCAAAGGCTGATATTAATGAGGTCGCTTCAAAAAAACTTAACCTGAAATAAGTGAGGAAAGAAAATTATCAGATCGTCACATCTTGTCCTTTCCTCCTTTCAACAGAGTCACAATGTGTGTTAGCATCTAAAGGCTCTGAGTAGCTGAGAGTAAAGAAAGTAGTTTAACTTTGTTTAAACTAACATTTCAAACTTAAGTTGATCATGGAGCCCAATTCCTCCCTCCACCCTACTCCAACTGACATTGCATAGAATATTAATGAGCTTTGGTAGATAATTTGGGAACTACTGAGTTAAGCAGTCTTTAAAGCCAGTTCTGGCTCTAGGAATCTGGATCAGAAGCTCCAAGAGGGGAGGGAAATACGTCTAATCGCTTTGCTTTATCCCCAGTGCTTAGCACAGAGTAATTGACTACCACTGTTTGCAAAATCAATGGTAGTATAGGTTTTTCTGCTTCCCACTCCTTCTAGGAAGCCTGGGCTATATATCCCCCTTCTGAAGTCATGTGCATATTAAATTTAAGCAACACCAGCTAGAGAAAAAAGACAAGGACCCTTTTTAAAGTACAAAAACACAGGGGAATTATATTGAGTCTTTCTTGGCAAGGTACAAGTGTGTTGTTTTGAAGATATTTGATCCTAATAAGATTGTTTTTCCATTTCCTCCTCTATTTTCATACGTCAGAATCTTATCCAGATCCATCTAGGAAAAAGAAACCCCAAAATTAGTTGAAAGGAAATGACTGACAACACCATTTTGAAGACCAAAGAGAGGGAAAGAATCCCAGGATGGGTAAGAATTGGAGGTTTTTAAGGACCAAGAGGCTTATGGTAATGGAGGATGAAAAGAGAGATTCTTTTTTTTTTTTTTTTTGACTTGGAGTCTCACTCTGTCGCCCAGACTGGAGTCGACCTGCTGGGCTCCGGTGATCCTTCCGCCTTAGCCTTCCGAGTAGCCGGAATTACAGGCATGCGCTACTACGCCCGGCTGATTGTTTGATTTATTGTAGAGATGAGGTCTCGCTGCCCAGGCGGGTCTCGAACCCGTGGGCTCAGGCAATCCACTCACCTCAGCCTCCCAAAGGTGCGAGATTACAGGCTGAGCCACCGAGCCTGGCTGAAAAGAGAGATTCTACAGAGGTGGAAAGCTCCCTGAAGGATGGGGATATGGTGACCAAGGGGTTGCCCCCCAAATTGAGAAGCTGGTCAAATGAGCGGAGTAAGGCAGAGGAACCATTCCAGATGCTCTATATGGGTTGTAATAGGTGTCTTGAATCAGAAGTAAATAACTCGAGTGTATCCTATCAGATTCCATATATGTGAGTATTTAATTAAAAGGAAAACTTTTCTCAGGGACTAGATGGTACCATTCTCTTACTCTACTCTAGTGCTTTGCTATCTTCCTGCCAACAGTATTTTGCATTTCATCACCATGTAGGTACCCTGTTAAGGTATGTCGTGTGTGTGAATGTCAACTGGCATGTATGTAATATGCAAAGAAGATTGCTAACTGTGGACTCGGTCCCATTCTGCTATTAAAGGCATAATAAGAGAAGAGACATAACTGACTTCACAGATAAGACTGGAGAGTGGAATTTCAGATTTCACCCACCTGAGGATATCAGCTGCCTACTACCAACTCTTTTGGTTAAGGCAAGCTCTGGAAGGCGGCTTCCAAAATGCAGTATGTCACCAGAGGAGAAATAACACATTGACCATTAGTAGTCGTATTCACATGGCAGAGAACAGGATCCTAGGACAGAACACTGGACAGGTAAATTTTATGGGAGACAGAAACTGAGACACATGGGGTGACGGTGCACTGCAGAGGCCCTGGGAGTTTAGGGGTCAGGCCACGGGTTTGAGAGAGTCTCCAAATATAAGCTGTGGGAGACATCAAAGGTGTGTTTGATCTACTTTACAATTCTGTTCACAGACGATGTAATAAGAGACAATGTCAAGTTGAAAACAAAAGATCTTGGAAGACAACACAAACTTCTTCATTTCTGCTTTATTTCAACTGTACCGATCTCATGAAGTTATTTATATTTAAAAATAAACTATCAGTGTTTATAATTATTAAATATATGTACACATATTTGTGTAATATTTGTGTTAAATATTTGTATCAATAAATTTGTAATTATTTTAGGAATAAAATTCAGAGTTTAAAGTTATTCTTAAAAGTCTTCGTTCTTTGTCACTTGTACTTCAATGTGATTTTTTTTATGAAGGAGGGAGAGGAGCAGGGTTGCAGCTGGCACTCTGGAATTGCTTTTAGCCTATAGCCTATAATATTGCCATAAAAAACTAGTGGACTCTGATACTGATGTGGAGTTAAGAATGTTAGTGATTAGAAATTGCTCTATGGCTTTGCTATTCCCCGCCCAACAGTATTTTGCATTTCATCACCATGTCATTACCCTTTCTGAGTATGTCATGTATGTGAATGTCAATGGCAAGTGTGTAAAACGCAAAGAAGATTGCTAACTGTAGTCTGGGTGCCTCTCTCCAGCATTCAGATAGAACAACACTGCAAACTTAAAATGGAACAAATCGCTTAGACACATGGAAGCCATTTTTAAAGCCACGCACATTTGTTTGTTTTTTGCTTTTTTAAATTTGGAGTCTCACTCCATTGCCCAGGCTGGACTCCGGCAATCCTTCTGGAACTACAGGCATGCACTACCACACCCGGCTAATTTTTTTATTTATTGTAGAGATGAGGTCTCGCCAAGTTGCCCGGGTTGGTATTGAACCTGCGGGCTCAGGCAATCCACTCGCCTCGGCCTCCCAAAGTGCTGGGATTATAGGCTGAGCCACCGAGCCCAGTCAGCCACACACGTTTGTAAGAATACTCTAATTACACAATTGTCCATCTGTTTAGCTAGAACTCATTTTTGCATTCTTGTTATTAGATGGTTTGTGCTAATTTTCCTAAGTTACTGCAACCTAGGAAAACAAAAATTTCAAATAAAAAACGCCTCATCCTGATTCAAAACACCTATAAAATACTTGATATGTGGTAATTTTCATTATAGATAGACTAATAAGGTTTCAAAGAATAAATAGAATATTAAAAGTATATATTCTTTTTATTTTTATTTAATTTTAAAGATGTGGGGTACAATTCAGGGTGAGGTATACAAATGTTCATTATGCAGGTACCCTTGTTGATGAGGTGTGCCCCTCCCTCCCCTGGCAGTTTCCCTCAACTGTCAATCCCACCCTCCCTTCCATAGTCGTTTCCCAATACTGCCAATCCCTTTCTTATAGTATTATGATAATTGTTCAAGATCTGCTTGTAAGTGAGAACATGTGGTACTCTGTTCTTTGTTTCCATGATAGATCACTGAATGTCATAGACTATAAATCCCTCCAAGTTGCTGTGAAGTCCATATATTTGTCCTCCTTTATGGCTGCATAATATTCCATTGTGTATGTGTATCACATTTTTTTTCATCCAGTCCAACTTCAATGGCAGCATGGTTGGTTCCATGTTTTTATGATTGTGAATAGAGCTGCAACAAACATGTGTGTGTAGGTATCTTTTTTGTAGAATGATTTACTCTCCTCTGGATATGTTCCCAGTAAGGGGATTGCTGGGTCATATGGAAGGTCAATTTCCAGTTCTTTCAGAAATTGCCATACTGTCTTCCAAAGAGGTTGCACCAGTTTTCATTCCAACCAGCAGTGTAGAAGCGTTCCTTTTTCTCCACATCCTCGGCCAGCATCTGTTGTTGTTTGTTTTGTTAATGATGGCCATTCTTACTGGGGTTAGGTGGTATCTCAATGTGGTTTTGATTTGCATTTCTCTGATGATGAGTGAGCCTGAGCACTTTTTCATGTGTCTGTTGGCTGCCTGTATATCTCTTTTGAAAAGTGTCTATTCATGTCTTTTGCCCACTTTTTAATGGGGCTGTTTGTTTTTCTTTTCTTTTTGGTGCATTTGAATTCCTTGTAAATCTTAGATGTCAGGCCTTTGTCAGATACACAGTTGGCAAATATTTTTCCCATTCTGTGGGCTGTCTCTCTGCTCCTTTGATGGCTTCTTTTGTTTTGCAGAAGCTCGTCAGTTTGATGATTTCCCACTTATCTATCTTATTTCCTATGGTATGGGCATTTGGGATTTTGGTCAGGAATTGCTTGCCAGTTCCAATTTCCATAAGGTTTTCTCCTGCATTTTCTAGGATTCTTATAGTTTGAGGTTTTACGTTTAGGTCTTTGATCCATTTAGAGCTAATTTTTGTGTATGGTGATAGGTAGGGTTCCTGTTTCAATCTTCTGCATGTGATCAGCCAATTTTCCCAGCACCATTTACTGAATAGGTTCTCTTCTCGCGGGTGATTATTGTTGGAGGCTTTGTCAAAGATGAGTTGGTTGAGAAACTGAGGCTTGGCTTCTGGAATCTCTATCCTGTTCCATTGGTCTATATGCCTGTTCTTGCACCAATACCTGGTTGTTTTGATTGCTGTAGCCTTATAGTAAAGTTTGAAGTCTGGAAGTGTGCTACTTCCCACCTCGTTTCTTTTGCTAAGGATTTTTTGGCTATTCATGGTTGTTTATGTTTCCATATGAATTTCTGTATTGTCATTTCCAGGTCTGGGAAGAATGATGTTGGTAATTTAATGAGTATTGTGTTGAATCTGTAGATTGCTTTTGGTAGGATGGACATCTTAACAGTGTTGATTCTTCCTATCCATGAGCATGGAATATTTTTCCATTTGTTTGTATCTTCTTGGATTTCTTTGAGCAGTGTTTTGTAGTTCTCATTGTAAAGTTCTTTCACTTCTCTGGTTAGGAAGATACCAAAGTATTTCATTCTTCTGTGGCTATTGTGAATGAAATTGTGTTTTTTATTTGGTTTTCCATCTGCTTGTTGTTGATGTATAAGAATCCAACTGTCTTTTGCACATTTATTTTGTATCCTGAGACTTTGCCAAAGTCCTTTATCAGTGCAAGCAGATTTTTGACAGATTCTCTTAGATTTTCGAGGTATAGGATCATATCGTCAGCAAAGAGATATAACTTGACTTCCTCTTTTCCTATTTGGATATTCCTGACTTCTTTCTTTTGTCTAATTGCCCTAGCTTGGACTTCCAACAGAATGTTGAACAAGAGGGGTGAGAGTGGGCTGTCTTGTCTTACTCCAGTTTTCAGGGAAATGTATCCAGTTTCTGTCCATTTAGCAATATGTTAGCTGTGGGTTTATAACAAGTATATATTCTTAATGCCAAGGTAGACTGTTTATTTTTACCCAACAGAAATGACTCTTCTCAAGATATACATTTCATCTGCTTGGTAGTTTACTTTTAGGCAAAAAAAAAAAAAAAGTGTTTGGGTGAAAGAACATGGTTTATATTACTATCCTTGGTTATCCTGAAGATTTAAATGTTATGTCAACTTTTCCTTTTTTTTGTTTTATTTTGTTTTGTTTTGTTTTTTGAGTTGGAGACTCACTCTGTCTTCCAGGCTGGAGTGCAGCAGCACACTCACGGCCATCCCAGTGTTGACCTCCTGGCCTTTGGTGAAACTTCTGCCTCAGTCTTCCAAGTAGTTGAAATTACAGGCGTGTGCAACCACGCCTGGCTAATTTTTGATTTATTGTAGAGTCGAGGTCTCACTAAGTTGCCTGGGCTGGTCTCAAACCTGTGGGCTCAGGCAATTCATTCGCCTCGGCCTCCCAAAGTGCTGGGCTTACAGGCTGAGCCACCGAGCCCGGCCTACGTCAACCTTTCAATGTTCAAAGCAAAAATAAATTCAAGTATTAAATTAAATTTTATTAAGGAAGACTAATAGTTTCTTCATATTCTGATATCACCATCCACCTTGGCAAAACAATTAAAAAGCAAGAAGTACTTATATGTTCATTTGTTACAACTGTTTTTGGCATTTCAGGTAATAAATATATACCATTTTGTATAAAAAAAAGTTGCTCATGTTCAGGGTCCAGTAAAAGTCCTCAAATCTGTGATTTAACGGACAGATAAGAATCTTGCACAAGCCATGTCATAGGATACAGGAGAGGAGACATAGGACCCACTATATACGTGTGGTACAGAATAATGTTTCCCCAAAGATATCCATGTCCTAATCTCCAGACCTGTGAATATGTTACATTACATGACAAAAGGGACTTTGCAGGTGTGATTAAATTATCAGGAGATTATCCCGGTAAGCTCCATGGAATTACAAAAATTGTTACAAGTGGGAGGAAAAAGGTCAAAATCAGAAAACAAGAAGTACAACAGAAGCAGAGGCTTAAGTGATGTACTCTGAAGATAGAGGAAGGGGCCACAAGGAAAGAAATGAAGATGGAGGTTCTTACATGCTGGTAAAGGCAGGAACAAATTCCCACCGAGAGCCTCCAGAAGGAAGGCAGGCCTGTCCACACCTTGCTTTGATCTCAGTGAGACCCATTTTAGATTTCTGACCTCCTGAACTGTAAGATGATAAACAGTAGCGATACCTCTGAGTCCCAAAGTTTTCTTCTTCAGAGGAAACTCCTAAGAGTTAATATGGTAAAGTAGAAAGAGAAGTTGGAGTTAAACAGGTCATTGTTCAAATTCTGATTTTGCCACTTCCTGTCTGAAGGACTTTGAGTAAGTTATTTAACTTCTTTGACCCTACATTTCTTCATCAGGAAAAGGGGCTGCAGTGAGAGTAAAATATGGTAAGATCTGCCCAGCAAAATGCCTGCATGATTACCTTCAAGACAGACCTTCAAGAGATATAACCCCCATTTCCCTCCAGACTGCTGAAGATTTATCGCTTAAAATGAACCACTTGATAGTTTCTATCTGGCGTTAGGAACCCCCAGAGTCTTCTGGGAAGATGCCCATCTTGGTCTCTCCATGTGAATCAAGGCAAACAGCCTAGCTTAGAAACTGTACATCCTGCAAGCAAAGAAAGCTGAGGTATGCTTCCTGAGGGTAATATTTGCATACCCTGTGAACTTCTGGTCTTTCCTGTCTCATTTTGTCTGTTTGTGACCCAGGGATGGTACTATCTCACCCTGAGCAGCACTGTGCTGATCTGTGAAGAGGGCGGGAAGCCCATGTATTCACAGATGGGTCATGATTACACTCTGTAGCAGCTATCTGGGTTTTGAAGATTAAAGCCCGGACTTGTGGGCTCTGTGACTCAGGCAGTGCAAGCTGTTGCCTGTATGTTAGTCCAGGCTGTTGACACATTGAGTGTTAGCAAATTAGGGGTCCACATTTTCAGGCCTTTGTTCAGGTGATCTGGAGAACATGAGCCATGTTATAAAGCTGATGGATCACTAGAATGATCCCAGAAAGACTGGATATGGAGTGATCCAAGAAAGGTAGGATTTGGTTAGAATAAATATTTGAAAGGATCACACCTAATAAAAGAAGATAATTTCTTTCCTTATACTTGAAATTTCACAATCCGGGGTGAAGCACAAGAAGTTTTCTTTGGGAGATCACTAAAGTCTGGCCCTTTGTGGTTTGTTCATTTTGAAGAAAATTGACTTTGGCTATGTTGTTTCTTCTAATCTTAAAACATTTTTTTCCTTAGTCATTTTAGTAGGTTTCAAAGAAGAGAATTCAGCACTGTAATCAATGTGGACATTCAGATGTCTTGAATCCAGACCTCAATTCCAACACATTCTACTCACAACAAAGTTAATTTGACCTGTATGTAATAATCCGCATAAGTACTGTTGTTTCACAGGGTAATTAGGCATAAAAGGTAAGCAAGTCCTCTAAATTCCTGTAATTATTATTACTTATGTACTACCAAGCCATATTTTTGTGACTTTTTTGCTTCTAATCCCTTAGCTTGGAGGTTTAGAAAGCATCAGATTAATTTAAGTTTCATCAAAATGCTGTGTAAATTTTGGTCTTCCAAGCAGCAGCTGCCAAGATGAGGTTAGATGTGCAAGAGATTTATTGGAGGAAATGCCTGTGAAGGGTAGAGGGGAGGTGACAGGAGCAGGTAGGGAGGGCCTTCAGATCCAGGTATGGGTCTCACACCTGTGAGGGAGAACCTGAAAGAAAGAAGATTGGGTAGGAAGAGCCCCAGACTGTAGAGTAGTTTCAAGAAAGCTTTGGCCAGACTGTGGGGATGTCCTTGTATCCAGACACCTGTTAGAGGAGCCCAGATGCTCACTGGAAGGAGCTTATACTAGCTCTGTGCTGTGCTCGATCACTGATTGAGAGTAAATTGCTGGCAGCATGGCTTAGGGTCCAACATAGTGGGTGGGTTCAGCAGGGCAGTGGCAGGAGCTGTCAGTCAACTCCCTGTTGCAGAAAAGCTGAGTAGTGCATCTCATGCCACCCTACAAGAACCCCACCCATACACATGGACACATAAAAAGCAAGGATCTGTGTGTGGACCCTGCAGCCAGTACCTGGCCCTTGTCCCCACTCCTCTTGCTCATTTCCCAAGGTCTGAGCTGCTCTGGGTTATCCTTGGGGGTTTTCCTGCCGGAATTGTTCTTGAGCTTTGCATTATATTTTTTCTGTCTCCAGAGGAAAAAAACGGGGCCGAGATGTGCTGGTTCTGGAAAGATTTCTATGGCAAGGCCTTGGATTGCCTAAGGAGGAAAGGGAGGGGGCCGAGAGAGCACACTAGATTTTTGGCCTCTGGGTGTTAGAGGGATTTGATAGGCCCAAGTCTGTAATGGGGAACTTGCCTGAACTAGCAGTCATAGAGGGTGAGCTTGTCGTTCCTGGGGAATACGAGGAAACTGGGAGGGAGATGTCAAATCCATCTGTTTTGATTCCCTGCCCAGGCACCCTCATACTATCAAAACATGCCCCCCTCAAGGTGACCTGTGTGTCCACCATCCTATTACCAAATAACTCCCCAGATGTCAGTTGATGTCTAAACTTCCATAACTGATATAAAGTCTTTCATTCCATAGTTAGAAAAGCTTTAGGATAGTCCTCTTGTTCACTACCCTTTGGTCAACTGCCAAGTGGCTAGGTGTGTCTGTCCCTTCTCTAGATTTCTGGTTCTTTTAGTTCAGAGATTAGGTCTTTTTCCTTTTTCAATTTTCAGCACCTAACAAAATCCTGAGCACGAAGTCACTTCTCCATTTATTTTTGGTGATTGGAATGGAATTGAATGGATGCAAATTCTTCAGGCAGAAGTCACACAGCAGTCATGATAAAATCACGTGGAAGCAGATACACACGTGAACATGCAGAACTGTAGCCATTCAGGTGTCTTGAATCCACATCTCAACTTCAGCATATTCCGCCTGTGAGACTGTAGATTAATGCTTTACTCTTTCTGCATTTTAATTCCTTCTTATAAAATGAGACCAAAGTACCTGCTCTGATAGCCTCAATAGTCCTATGAATATTGAATGATAAAGAAAGGACTTTGAAGGTAATGAAGTTATATTACTAGTTTTTAAAATTGTTTTGTGGGGACCTAAGGGTTTGTTTAAAGGCAGCCAGTTCTTGGAGCCAGGAAAGAGTATGAAGGGAGGGTTTTAGAGTCACCCAAGTCAACATGGGCAATGAAGTGTTTTAGACCATGCAGCACTGAGACTGGCAGTTGCAGGAAATTCCAGATTGTTTTTCAAAACTGTAACTTTACTATACAAAACATGAAATAATCCACGGCTCACATCTAAATAAACGATTTCCCTCGTGGCTCTTGAGCTTTCTATAAACAGAAATAAATGCTATTCACTCAAGATATTGCTTTAAGAGTAAAACCGTATAAACAACTGAGCCACTCTTTTACTGCTGGAGAGTGGTGACTCATTTTTAGCCCTTTATGTTTTACCAAATGTTTTAATATACATTATTATTTCGATTCCTCCAAATTACTCTGGAAAAGGGAAAGGACAGAGAGTTTTTGTGACATCTTACCACCTATCAATTCAGAGCTCCTAAAGGAATTCTACAACAAAAAATTGGATGGAAGCAAAAGCCTTGAACCAGACAGACCTGGTTTAGTCTTGGTCTTTGCACGTGCTGAGTGTGTGACTATGGATAAGTAAATAACTTACCTCAGATCCAGTTTCTTGTTCTTCAAAATGAAGGTTTGACTGTTATTCAAATATTTTCTAGTTAAATGTGATAGCCCCACATTCAGATTTCAGAGAGCAAAAGGACCTTGAATTTGGGATGAGCCCCAAGGATTTTCCTAAGTAGAGCTGACATTTAGATTAGCTGAAGAGAGGCATGTAAAGTTCTAAGCACCGAAACTGTCACATACTAAGCATGTAATAAATAAGCATTCTAATAAGCTAATAATAAGCATCCTTCAGTATTAGCCCTACAACATTTTCACTTACAAAGTATTTTCATATATTTCACTCAGTCCTTCCAATAACACCAGAAAGTTCCACTTAACAGTTGAAGAAACTAAAGCTCAAAGAACTTATGATTTGCTCCAGTTACACAGACAGTCCAATGTCAGGGCCTGTTTACTCTCAGTGATGACACTGCCAGTCTGAGTCAGGGACACTTGTCACTGACAGTGGTCATTAGGAAAAAGTAGATGGGAGGGCTGCAGCAGCACGGATAATCTACCAAAGAATGAGAAGATGGTGTCTCATAGGGTGAGTGGAGTTCGATGTTGAAGAACCCAGGTTGTTTTCTCTTTCCTTAGCTTTAGTGAGCAGATCTATGCACTAAGAGTATTTCTAAGACCTTTATAAATTCCCAACAACCCTGATAGTTGATGCTTTGAGCAGACATGAGAATTATGATTAGAAATTAGGGAAAATGATTGCTGTTGGTTAGTTGACATTTTGAGTACAATTTGAGCGTATTCATTGCTCATTATGCATTATATTACTAAAGCTATGCATCAAATTACTAAAAATTTGAAAAATGACAATATAGGCAATTTATTTTCCTGACACAATCTCCATGATTATTCTCAAAATATTTGAAATTACCTTTCCTTTTCCCCCTTTATTAGTGTTTGCAATTCTACTTTAAAACCTGACTTTATGTGCTTTTGAAGATGGTTTTGTACAGCAACAGAGGAGATTATCTTTGTTGGTTTGGGAGGAGATTGAGTTTCATGCTAGCATATTGATATGTGCAAATATACAGGGCAAGTTAATTCAGGTAGGGGAGGGTTTGTAGTGCAATCAGGAAACAGGCATCGGCAGGCAGCGGGGAGGTGAGGACAAGTGGCAGGGGGGTCCTCTGGAGATAAGTTCAGGATCACATTGAAAGACAGGCAAACTCCATCCACATGGGTGTTAACATGGTGAAATAGGAGACCTCGGGCCCTGAATGCAAAATAAGATTGGGTATGAGAATACAGAATAGAATTGGGTTTAAGAGGGTAAGAGAAAAATATGAGGGAAAAGAAGTTGTAGAATTTACATTGATTTCTGAAAGAAAATAAGATGCGAGGTAATACTTCAAGCCAAGGAAAGCCATAGGAGACAGTCAGGGAAGACTTTAGGAAAGAAAGAATGTAGGTGTGGTCATTTGTTCATGAATTCATTCATTCACCTATTTGGAAAGAATTTTTGAACATCTGCTGTGTATTCAGCATGTCCTCGGGGTCTTGTTTGTGGGAGAAAATGATGACACAGTCCCCAGCTGTAGGGAAGGCATTTCGCTGCAGAGGAGACACAAACCCACTCGGTGATTGGACAATGCTTCAACAGTAGCCTGTGCACGAACTCAGGAAAGCCTGGTGTTATCTGTGCTGAGGAGCCCTGAAGAGAAAGATGGATGACCGTCAAGTAGGGTATATTGAAAACTGTGTGTGGAGTTCATGTAAACTCTATGCTGTCAATAGCCCTGAAAAGGGGTTCAAAAAAAGATGTTCAAAAATTCTTTCCAAATAGGTGAATGAATGAATTCATGAACAAATGACCACACCTGCATTCTTTCTTTCCTAAAGTCTTCCCTGACTGTCTCCTATGGCTTTCCTTGGCTTGAAATATTACCTCGCATCTTATTTTCTTTCAGAAATCAATGTAAATTCTACAACTTTCAATGATAGCTACATGAGTCACTTGAGTTTTGCCCTTGTCTACACTTAGGACCTGTGACCAAATGTGCCCTAGCAAATAGTTCTGGCAAACCTAGCTTCACCAAAGGAAGAATCCTCAAGGCCTGCTACTTGTGATTTAATGAATGACACACTAGCAGAAAGCCAGAAGTCTTTAAGATGACGGGGCTGTGGGACCAGGAGTTCAGAACTTTGAGGGTCAGGGGTAGCTTCCTGTGTTTTGACTTAAGCAGCAGAGATGGTTACATGTGTTTCATTTGTAAGACTGTTTGTCAACATCAGATAATGGTGCTGAGGAGAAGATTCAACAAACCTATCAATGTTCATTGTTCAAGTCAATACATACCTATTAAATTGAACTGAGGCAGAATAGGAGCACTTCCAGGTGCCTTTTCCTCTCTAAGTGACTTTTTCTGTGCCTAGTAACTGAATACTTGAGCTGACATCATGCCAAGGTTTAACTGTTATTCATATATTTTCTAGATAAATGACACTAGCTCCCCCTTTGGATTTCAAAGAGAGGAAAGGATCTCAGATCCAGGATAGGGCCCTGAGGACCTTCTTAAGTAGTGTTGACAAGTCTCCAGATGGGTTAAGCATATTCTTGATGTTGGAAACTGAGAAGTCTAGTTCCACAAGTGAGTGCACACGCTACCGAATCTTATGAGACCATTTGGTAACAATATATTTTGTTATGTTTTTAAGATGTCTTCTTGGGTGGCCAGAATATTAGCCATCAGCTGTAGGCTAGGATTGGGTGATCAAAACTCCATGCCTTCCATATTAAAACAGAAATTGAAGTCAAAACAGAATCTATTTTTCCTAGTCCTATTCCGTCCTACTGCCCCTTACTACTAGTTTCATTACACTCGTAGACACTAGTCCTATTTACACGTCTTAAAGGCCAGTGGGGTCCATATTCTATATGTTGGCATGAGTGGTTCCAGGAGTTAATCTATGTTAGATTTGGATCTTCCTACAAATAAGGCCAGCTGTCTCTAGGTCTTCAGTGCTCTTTCAGGATCTTGGGGGAGAAAGGAACAATGCTGATATAAAGATTACTCAGCTCCCTTCCCCGCCCACCCACACATACCTACCCATTGATCCACTGATTTGCAAGTGAGCTATGAAGAGAACTTCCCTGTCAGAGGCCTTAAATTGTATATAAGGATGTTTTGCAAGAGCAGCAGAACAGCAACAAGTTCAAAAGGACAGAGGAAAAATGCTCCAAATCTGTGGCAAACAGGATTTCACTGAAATTTACAGGATTCTTTGGATATGTCTTTGATTCATGCACTGATTTCCCAACACTTGGAAACTATTTCAAGTGCTCCTAAAAAAAAAAAAAAAGAAAACTTTTCTCTGTAATGAAAATAAAAAATGTCTACTTTTATAGACAAATTGAAAAATGACTATTGCTTAAGTTTGTTTTCTTAAGCTGAGTGTTTTTTTTTAATTGAGGGGATGGTTATAGAAAACTACATTCTCTATTTTAACTGTAAATGAAAAACACACTTTGTGATTTAGCCAAAGGAAGTTAAAGATGACTCTTTAGGGAGAGGAAGTCGTGCAACCAGTTATCATGTTAATCTTCCACTGTGAGAGTTGGGCTCAGAGCCAGATTTGCTGCTTATAGCAAATGAACAGAACTTGAATGGTTAAAAAAAAAAAATCCAGTTCTCAGATCTGGTGCCTGTAAGCCAGCCTGACATGTTGCCTAGTGTCCTTCTCCTTCACACATACTAAATACTTAAAGTGACTAGAGATGAAAGTTAGATTATTAGATATGAAATGTCTCCTCATTTATTTCCCTTCAGTAAATGTCTCTGTGTAACCATGACCATAAACCACCTCTGTACTTCTGTGTTAGTTTTTTTGGACAATTCTCTCCTTTTGGTTTCTGCCTCAATTTTCCTGTCTGTTAATGAGAATAATAAAGTCAAACAGGACTGGGCATTAAGAATATAATATGATGACTTTAGTTTGACATGGAGGTAGGGATGTGGGCTGTGTGGTAGAAAAGATCCTTCCCATTTTCTACTTGATTCTAGGCATAGTTATTGGTTTCAGTGTCTTTTTAAAAAATTTATTATAAAGACGTGGGGTACACTTCAGGGTTAGGTATACAAACATTGATCATGCAGGTACCCTTGCTGATGAGGTGTGCCCCTCCCTCCCCTAGCAGTTTCCCTCAACTGCCAGTCGGTTTCAGTGTCTTTGAAGTTCCTCTTTCATTAAGTCTCAGTTTCTTGAGTTTAATAACTTAGCTTAGTGATTATAATGTAAGTATACATTATTTTATGGTTGATTTTTCCTAAGACGAAAGACATAATTAAAAAAGAAGAGAGTGAACTGGGGAACACTATGACAGGATATGGCATATGGAAAGAACAGTAGTCTGGGAGTCTATCATTCCAGTTCATAATCTACCAGTCACCTGCAGTAAGTCTTTCAGTAGGCTCCTCAATGGCTCCACATAGGTTTTACTGAAATGACATGATAGGCCGGGCTTGGTGTTGGTAATTCCGACACTTTGGGAGGTTGAGGTGAGTGGATTGCCTGAGCCCGTGGGTTCAAGACCAGCCTGGGCAACTTGGCTAGACCTCATCACCACAATAAATACAAAATTAGCCAGGCACGGTAGCACGCACCTATATTTCTGGTTACTTGTAAGGCTGAGGCGGAATGATCGCTGGAGCCCAGGAGGTCGATGCTGTGGTGGCCATGAGCTTGCCACTACACTCCAGCCTGCACGACGGAGTGACTCCAACCTCACTCCCCTCAAAACAAGAAAAAAACAAACAAACAAAAAAAGAAATGACATGATAAAGTTGTAGCAAGTAAGAGCTGGCCCAGGGCAGATCAGGGCAGTTATAGAAACACTTCTAGCTGTTTCTGTGAGTGATAGAAGAAGCCACTGGAGGGTTTTGAGCAGAAGAGTGGCATGACTTGATGTAGTTTTTGAAAGTATCACTTGGCTGATGTGCTGGGAACAGATTGTAGTGAAGTAAGGGCACAAGCACTGATACTATAACAATTCAGACAAGAGATGATGCATGTTTGTGTCAGGGTGGTAATGGTAGAGTTGATGGAGGTGGTAGAAAGTGACTGGACTGGACCTGCATATATTTTGAAAGTAGAGTCAATAGGACTTACTGATTAATTGAGATGGGGGGAGAGAGAGAGAGAGAGAGAGAAAGTGAGAGAGAGAGAGAGAGAGAAAGTGGGAGAGAGGCAGCGAGAGAGCTGCAGAGAAGGAGAGAGAGAGAGTGAGAGAGAGAGAGAGAAAGTGGGAGAGAGGTGGCGAGAGAGCTGCAGAGAAGGAGAGAGCGACAGAGAGAGGGAGAGAGAGAGAGAGAGAAAGTGAGAAAGAGAGAGAGAGAGAGAGATAGGGAGACAGACACAGGGTCGGGGATGATGCCATGTTTTTTGTGTTTGGCAACTGGAGGGTTTGCTATTTTTTTGAGAGACCAAGAGAGAAGACTGAAGAAGGAGCAGATTTCGAATGGAAGGAAATCAAGAGCTTGGTTTCAGGCATGTTAAGTTTGAGATGCCTAATGCACATCCAAGTGGAGCTGTTGAGATGTTAGGTATTCAAATCTGGAGTTCAGAAGAAAAGTTCAGGCCGGAGATACATATACTTGGGGATTGTCATAGTATTGATGTAGTTCACAGCCATGAACCGGATGAGATCACCTAGAGCCTAGACCAATAGTTCTTAACCTTGGTTGCAGATCAGAATCACCGTGAAAGCTTAAGAAATGTATGGATGACTGCCCCCCATCCTAGACCGACTAGATCACAACTCCGAGGGATTGGGTTCAGGTACTGGGAGTTTTAGAAAGCTCTCCAAGTTAGCCTAGTATAAATCAGGGTTGAAAATCATTGACCTACAGAGTGAGTGTGGACGGCGAACAGAAGAGTCCTTTTTCTGCAGTGTTTAGAGATGAGGAAGTTGGGAGTAACCAGCAAAGAAGACTGAGTAGGAGCCAGCAGGAAAGCCTTGTGTCTGGAAGTCCAATGAATAAACTGTTTCAAGAAGGAGAGCGTGATCATGAGTGTAAGATGTTCAGAGATT
Organism: Carlito syrichta; assembly: GCF_000164805.1. Lineage (NCBI taxonomy): Eukaryota > Metazoa > Chordata > Mammalia > Primates > Tarsiidae > Carlito > Carlito syrichta. The sequence goes on from NW_007248822.1 coordinate 1,041,234, forward strand.
GAGTAAGGTCAGGATTGGAAAGTGATCACCAGATTAGGTCATGTGGAGGTCACGGGTGACCTTGATGAGAGCAGTTTGGGTGTTGTGGGAGTGAAGCCCGATTCTACTGTTTTAGGAGAATGGGAGGAGTAGAACTGGAAGCAGTGAATAGGGGTGTGAGAAATTAAGTAGGAGTGGGGGGGGGAGCTGAGGGGCCAAGGGAGAGTTTTTTTTTTTTTTTTTAAAAAGACATATTATGACATTTCTGAATGGGGTTGGTAAGAGGGAGAAAAACCGAGATGCAGAAGAGATGCAGCAGTTGCAAGAGTGGATTCCCTGAGAAGTCCTGAGGGAGTGGCAGCCGGGGCACAAGTGATTCATCCTCTTTGGCAAAAAGAACATAGAACATGTGGATAAACTGGCGGATTGGGGAGTGGGAGTGTGCAGAAGTTCATCTTATTCTCAGGGTTTAAACTTTTGTACTTGGAGTCTTGAAACATACTAGATTAATAAATCACATAAACGCTTGAGAATATGGATGCTCATAGTCTTTGGAGGCATACGAGTAGTCAACAATGTCAGAGAAGCAGACAGAAAGTAAAAAGGTGCTGCACTAGTGTAACTGGCTATCATACAATTTTTTAGAACCGTATTTCAGAAGAAATTTCATTAAATGAGAAAATGCGCTTTTTTTTTAGCATATTGTTAAATGAAAAAAGCAATTTTACCAATGGTGTGTATCCTAGTGACATACTATTGTATGCTCCAAATTAAAAAATACTTATGTGTATTTGCATGCAGAAAAGATAGCAAAGTCTTACCAGTTCCTCTGGATTGTGGGATTATAGCAATTTTTAATTTTCTTATTTGGTGCTTTTCTACATATTATTAACTTTATATAATAATTGTGCGTGTGTTTCGTTTTGTTTTGTTTTTTCAGATGGGGGTCTTGCTTCGTTGCCCAGGCTGGTCCCTAACTCCTAGGCTCAAGTGGTCCCTCCTGCCTCAGGTTCAAAGAGGGAGAAAAACTGAGATGCAGAAGAGAGGCAGCAGTTACAAGAGTGGATTCCCTGAGAAGTCCTGAGGGAGTGGCAGCTGGGGCACAAGTGATTCATCCTCTTTGGCAAAAAGAGGATTAATAAATCACATAAACGCTTGAGAATATGGATGCTCATAGTCTTTGGAGGCATACGAGTAGTCAACATTAAAATGATTTCTTCCACTTCAGAGTTTTTTTTTAACTATCGAAGTATAAAATTATAGAATCTGACTAAGGTTTACAATGAATTCATGCCACCGAGGAAATCTGGCCATAGGTTCTGATTTGACTTATTCATGGAAAATAGCTGATGACTGAAGTAGTACCCAGTTCCGCTGTCTTTCATCCCAGAAAGGAAATATAACTAAATCTGCCATAAATCCCTCTGGATTGTAATTGGGGATTTAATTTTTTGTTTACTTGCTTATTGATATAAAAAATGTTTATGTACTTGTTACCTTTGCCAGTCAAAGATTTCCACTTCCTTTATCTACTATGGTTTAAAATTTTTTTTTTAAATGTTTGATACAGGTTCTTGCTTTGTTGCCCAGGCTAGAATGCAGCAGTGCAATCATCATTACTGCAGCCTCGAACTCCTGGGTTCAAGCCATCCTCCCATCCCAGTCATCCAAGAAGCTGGGACTACAAGCCCCTATGCTTGGCTACTTTTTATTTTATTTTTACAGAGATGGGAGTCTCACTATGTTTCCCAGGCTTGTCTTGAACTCCTGCCTAAAAAAATCCTCATGTCTTGGGCTCCCAAAGTGTTGGGAATATGGGTATGAGCCACCATGCCCAGCCTGAGATTTAAAAAAATATATATATTCTCTCTCCTATACTCATTTTAGCACTGATTATGGTACTCTTTCTGGACTAATTAGGTCACCACAAGTAAGAGACTGAATATCTCAGTGTTATAATTTTCATTAGTAAAAGGAGGATAGCACTTTGGACTGGCCTTCCATGGCTATGCCACAAAGCGAAGGTAGATGTGCCAGGCATTAAAGTGAGCTGGTTGTTGGGTGTCACCAGACTTGGGCAGCCTGATGCTTGTGAGCAGTGAACAGTTCTGCCCAGCACAGGGTCTAGTTGACTCTATAATAGAACCCAAATAAAGTACAAGAGTGTGCCATAGAAAGGGAAGACTTGAAGGACAATATGGACAGAGAAGCCTTTGGAGAACTGACTGGGGAAAAATTACTTGTGGAGGTTGAAACCTATTTGGTTGGCACAGGACAAAAATAAAGAAGGAAAAATAATGGTAACCTCAGGTAAAAATATTCTCCCTTGTTCCCCCCATAGGATCAGAAAAGGCTACAGACCTGGTATCACAAATGAAAAAGTTTTGAGTAAGCAGCCCAGTTATGGCATGGAGCTGCCGATCCTTTGAAGATGGCACCTGTAATAGGACCTAGACCAAGGGTGTGGAGACTGACTGGAGTCAGCAGGAAGGTAGCATTTTATGGGTGGCATCAAACAGGACAGGAGGGCATCTCTAAAGCCTTAAGAATCAACATGCACCTCCAAGGAAGAGAACAAGTTCAACTTTGGGTCATTCTCATAGAGATAACTTAAAAAAATCAGTGCGAATGTAACATTGGCTACATAGGTACTCCATAATGTAGTCCATCTTCTACGTATACATGTTATGTAATATATTCCATAAGTTTAGAAGGTAGAGTGAAAGGGAAGACTTGGAGATGTTGCTATCTGAGGATAAATATTAGTGAATTGAAGGGCTCGGGAGCCGTGAGCTCTGTGCTTAGTGCAGTCATCAAAGTTGATTGTGGTATATTGCTGCCAACAGACCTCTCATACCAGCAGGTGCCAGGCACGGCGAGCACCGCTCCCTCAGACATTGACCCCGTGTTAGGGAATATGCTGACGTGTTCTGTTTACTCCAGGAACGAACAGGGAGGCTAATGCCCCACTACCCCAGGAGCTGCCCATGTACCATAAAGGTTTTATAGCTGTTGAAGATAGATTTCAGGTTCATTCTTTCCAGATTCATTCACAGGGAGGGAGAAAGAAAGGGAGGGGATGGTAACAGTAGAGCAATGTTTAACCCAACAGATTCCAATGTCTCAGTGGTGAAGATGATCAACCCCTCCGCCACTCTGTTGGCTCCACAAACAGAAAACGTCAAAAGTGGGCAAACTGCCAGATGTTCCAGCCAGCGGCTGAATTGAAACAGACCTGCCCTGGGAAGGGAGGAAAAGGAATACAGCCAAGGAAACCTAAGAAGGAAAAAATGGCAAACTACCCCAGTAGCTTTGCTGCTGACCCATCTAAATGTTTGTTAAGGTGTAAAATAGAGTATTGTTGAAACGTCATTATTACTATTAGTTTAATTCTGTTACCCAAATTTTTATTATGTGTCAGACACCAGGTTAAGCATTTAAATGCACCTTCTCATTGGTTCCCCTCAACTCTGTGATCTAGGTTCTGAGGTTGAATAATTTGCTACTTAGTGGTGGAGTCAGGATTTGAAGGTAGGTCAGTTCGGTATGATTAAAGCTTGAGGCATGTGGTCTCAAAAGATAAGTGACAATGCTTACTCTGAAGTTATTTTAAGTTGCATGTCTTCAGGATGGAAAGAAATCAACCTTTTGACTACTGTGTGCTTCACAAATGTTTCTGTTTTCTTATAGCATAGATATTAATTTCTTTGTGATCAGATAGAATTAGGAATCAAATTTAGGATTGCCTGATCCCTAAACCTCCCTGTTTCCATGAGACTTTGCTGGGAAGAAGAGGAAATGGAAAGGATTCTTCATTTTCAGTGAAGATGGTGGCGTGATGCATGCCATAGAGGGGTCAAGTTCTCAGATAACTTGAATTTCAGTTAAGCAGTACTTTCAACTCCCCCCACCGATTACTTATGAGAAGTACCACTTGATTAGAAGTTCACACTTCTAGATGCTGCTAATGAACAACAAAAATCTTAAGATACATAGAAAAGAAAGAATACAAAGCCTAGTTTGAACTTGTAATGTGTTTTATAGTTTACAAAGCACTTTTTTTTTTTAAGTTGGCGCCTCACTCTGTCACCCAGACTGGAGTGCAGTGGCCACTCTCCGCCACCACAGCCTTGACCTGCTGGGCTCCGGCGATCCTTCCGCCTCAGCCTTCCAAGTAGCTGGAACTACAGGCACACACTACCACGCCCGGATAATTTTTGATTTATTGTAGGGATGAGGTCTCGCCAAGTTGCCCAGGTGGGTCTCGAACCCGCAGGCTCAGGCTATCCACTCACCTCAGCCTCCCAAAGCGTGGGATTACAGGCTGAGCCACCGAGTCCAGCTGACAAAGCACTTTCTTAAACTTCACAATGATTCTGCCAGCCCAATTTTATGTTTTCTCAATTTCCACTTTTTACAATGAGGAAAGCCAATACCAATTCATAAATATTACAGTGTGGTTATAGCATGGTTTCCATTTGCATAGCAGGGACTTCCATGGGCATTATCTTGTTGCCCTGCACAGTAGCCAACTCTGTGACCAGTGAGGAAACTGAGCTGCTGAGTATTACAGGGGCTTGCCAAGGGCACAGAACTAATAAACAAAAAAGCCATGACTTAACAAGCTTGACTGGTGTTCTTTCTCCTACATCATACCAGTTTTCCCTTCAAGAATCAAAGCAAGAAAGGTGGATAATTAGGATAGTTGAGAGTTGGTTGGAGGAGTGAGGCACTTAAAGATTATGTTGGTCTCTTCACCTGGCTTTTACATATATTGAAACAAAGGCAGACAGCAAATGATTTATTCATGTTAGTTCTTTTAACAAATTCTTATTTGAATATTGATTTTTCCCCCTAATTTCTAATTCTTGGGTCCTAATGACTGGGTTCCCTGTAGACATGTTTTGGTAACAAAAGATGAAGATTGTGGCAAATTAGAAAAGAGAGAGGAGAAATAAAAGGTTAACAAAGCAAATTCAAATAAGCAAGTGAATCAACAACAAAGAGACTAGAGAAAAGAGTTACCATTTATACTTTGCACAGGGTAAAAACCTGGGCACGAGATGAGAGAACTTATCAAATGAATGAAATGCTGGTGAGTGGTGTTCTTTTAGGCACCCGACTTCCTAAATAGCCCCAAATATAGCTTCAAAACAAGATCCCATGGGAAAGAACAGAAAATCTGACAATTTTAAAGGTTGAAACATTCATCTTCAGACTGATCAAATGCCCAGATGTTGGTGGCCTATCTTCTGGTTCAAGCCCAACAATGACTAATGGTGGGACACGATGGCAAAATCATATACATCCCTACAGATTACTGACAACATCAACATAACTTTGCCATTCCCCAATTCAGTACGTCCTCCATATCCACAGGGGATATATTCCAAGACCCCCAGCAGAAGCCTGAAACCTCGGATAGTGAAAGCCTGTGAAAGTCCCTGGTATGTAAATGGAAGCTGTGGTATAATCACAATGTAATAAATATTTAAATGTGTACTTGAATATAAGGTTTATAAATCTCAGTGTACTTTTGTTGTCCTTATTCCTCTCCAAAGATATCCATTTTAATGACCTATCTACTATGCTGTCCTTGAAGTCCTGACTCCTCCATTCCCTACAGTTGGAAATACTTAAACCCTTTGTGTAAACTCAGAGCCATTTCAGATGCTTAGACCCAGTTAGAATTTTGGCAAAGGTAAATACAAGGACTCCTGGATCCATAGGACTACATTGCCTTGTGGCTGGTTCTTCTTGGGTCTGCTGTCATTTTTGAAAATTAAAACCAAGCCCTTCTCCTAGTTCTCAGTTCTCCAAGTCCTCTAACTGGCTCTTGTATTGCCCTTTGTCAAACACTGGCCAAAATAACACCAAAACAAAGCTGAATTTATTCTTGCTGCAGTAAGGAAGAACATAAATTTGACAGTCTTAGTAATGTCTTAGGGCGGGAAGGCCAAAGTCAATCTTTATGAGTTTCAGAGTCCACTTTGGGGCTTGACTGGGATAGAATAAGGATCATGATATAATAGTCTAGGAATGAAGGGAAGTAGGGCAAGGATTTTGAGGTTAGGGATTCGAAGAATCCTGGAGATAAACTATCATTGATACTATCTACTGAAGAAATATTTGATTTTCATTTACATAGCTTTTTGTGAAAGTTCCTAAAATAGACAGTAAAATTATTTGCAACTTTCATCTTCCTGGGCATCTTCCTGGGTTTCTTGTAACAGTAAAGTCATATTAATGAATTCAGTAGTTCCTCCTTATCTGTAGCTTAGCTCTTTGGGTTTCAGTTACCTGTGGTCAACAGAGATCCAGAAATAGATGAGTACAGTACATTTGGATATTTTGAGAGAGAGAGAGAGAGAGAGAGAGAGAGAGAGAGAGCTTGCATAACTTTTATTACAGCATATTCTTATAACTGCTCTGTTTTATTGTTGTAAATCTGTTACTGTGCCTAATTTGTAAATTAAACTTTATCATAGGTATGTATAGGAAAAAACATAGTATGTGTATAGTATGTGTAGGATTTGATACTATCCAAGGTTTCAGACTTGCATTGGGGGTCTTGGACAATATACCCTGAAGATTTGGGGGGACTGCTGTATTGGGGAATAGCAAAGTTATGTTGATGTAATCAGTAATCTGTGGGGGTATAAATGGTTTTGCTCCTAATGTCCTATCAGTAGACATTGTTCAGCCTGAGCTAGAAGATAGATCATTAACATCTGGGCATTTGATTATTTAGGGATGGATGAGTCAACCTTCAAATGTGCCAGGTTTTCTGTTCTTTGTGATGGATCACCTGATGGAAATCACAAGCATGCCCCATGGCTGGATTGGTTGACAGTGGGTATATTGCAGCATTTAAGACTCTGGAGATCACATCTCTAAACACTGCAGTGCAGATCAGAGTTCCCTGTCCTCTTCTCAACTACTAGGGCGCCAAAATTAAACCAAGAGAGTAGATTCTATCCCCAGTCTGAAGAGCCCACAGAACCAGACATGGGAAATTAGCCAGATGATCTAAATCCATGCATCTTTATTTTTGTTCTAGTCATTTTTTAACAGTATTAAAGATCACTCAGAGGTCTGCAAGGATGTAAGCACAACCTCTGATTCTAAAATAGTATATGCTTTCCCTCAATAAACCAATATTATATCTACAGTGGCTCTATTTCAATCTACCACCTGTTCAATTTTATGATCTTTCCAGGCAAGGAGTTCCATGGTCATAGTGACTTTACTTAAGTCTTCTGCAGTCACTGAACCATGGAATACAGGATTTTCCCTCTTTCTTGAGCTTCTTGTAAAGTATAAAGTGAAGAAGCGTGAGGAGAGAGGAAAATCGGAAATTCCTCCTAAGGGTTAGGGCTTTGGTTCCGAAACCACGGCTCAGTTTGCGCCTAAAACATATGATCTAACAATTCCTAGAGGGTAAACTGATGGGTTGAAATCTAGGTAATGCCACCATTTTCAAAACAGGCATTCCTTTACCAAGGTACCAAGACCCTGTCCAATTTGCTGGTAGAGCCAGAAGGCTTTTATACTGCCAATCCAATACCAGTCTTTGGGAATCATATATAACTGCCTTTAACCTCAATATTTCTATAGGCTTGAAAAATAGCATAACATTTTAGCAATACTAATCCACCAAGAATGATCAGTGCCAGGCAATACAATTTGGAATATTTAGAGAGTTGGGTAAATCTAAAGCAAAAGTGAAATAATGTGTCTTACTTGTGTCATCAGTGAAAATGATTCAGCCTCCAAAGACATTGCTTTTCTTTCCTAGTTCTCTTCCATGTTTTTTATGTGGAAGTTTATTTACAAAAGGTCCAGGCTTTAGCTCATAAAGGTGATGTTGAGGATGATGTTGAGGAAAGACTTTTCATACCTATTAATAATATTGGGCGTATTGCACACATTCCCTGGAGTGGCTTGTCTGTTTGTGATAGTGTTGAGTCTAGCAGCAGAGGTGATGATTCTAGATGCAGGCGCTGACCAGTTACTAATTCATTAGGGGAGAGTTGATGAACCCCAGAAGGAGTTGATCTTATTGTTATTAAAGCCAATGGCAATGACTTAGGCCATGAAAAATTGAGAATTGCTGAAAAATGTGCTAAATTGAGCTTTAGAAATCTATTCTTTCTACCTTTTCTGATGATTAAAAGCTAGACCCTGGCAGTCAAGTTTCTGAGTAAGTGGGATAACTGCAAAGCTCCCAAGTAACAGTTCCAGTGTATTAGTTTTCTACTGCTATGTAACACGTCACCAAAATCCTAGTGACTTAAAAACACCCATACTTATTATCTCACAGTTTCCAAGGGTGAGGGTCTAGGCATGGCTTGTTTGCATCCTATGCTCAGGGTTTCTCAAGGCTGAAATTAAGGGGTTGGTCAGGTTGCGTTCTCATGCTCTACTGGGGTGAATCTGTTTCCAAAACTCATAGAGTTTGTTGAAAGAATTCATTTCCTTGCGGTTGTAAGATTGAAGATTCCAACTTCTTGCAAACAGTTGGCTGAATAGCATTCTCAGTTTCGAATGGCTGCCTCCAGGTCCTTGATGCTGCCCTCAGTTCCTTACCACACCGGTTTTTCTAACAGGGTTGCTTTGTGAAGACAGGAAAGAGAGTCCTTAGAGCAAGTCTTTTAGCAAGATGAGAGATATATAACATAATCACAGGAGTAACATCCCGTCACTTTTGTCTATTGTATTATAAGCAAGTCACAGATTCTGACCAGAGTCAAGAGGTAAATATTGCTCAGATGTGTAAACACCAAGAAATGGAGTTTATGGGGGGCCAAACTAGAGTTTGTCCCACATATCCAGTAAAATGTGTGCTCTTGTTACTAGAACAATAGATTAGAATTCCCTAACCTAAATTGGTAAGACAATATCAAATAATTTTTTTCTGCTATTGTTAGAGCCACAGTTCTCCAGCAAGGAAAGGGTTCAATCCATCCCAGGAATAATCAAACAATAAGTAGGACACATTACAAATGCATTGCAAGCGTAGATATACAAAATCCACTTGGAGCTATTCAAAGGGGCCCTGAGCACTGGGCCCTTGTCCATGTCCCACCTTGACAGTTTTATCAGGATCATACTAGTGACAGGTGAGATATGCACCAGAAACACCCTCTGAAAATTTAGTAAAGTTTCCCCTTCAGTAAGCTTAGTGGCCAGTTTATCCTTGCCAGTTTGTCCTTGCAGTGGTGGGTAACTTCCTGTAAAACATTTGCAAGGTTCCATTTAAGATTCTCCAATACTAAGTGGCCACTCTTAGAGACCCAGAGATGATCCTCATGTAGTTTTCATCTAGATTTCTTCCAGTATCACTTTTTGGAACCTGGAGTTAATTGCTGACATTCTGGAAAAGCCTCTTTGAACTTCTTAACAAAGTCATCTCTTGGATCATCTTTAGGGCTAGGATCTCAGTGAGTGCTGCTGGTCTGGCATAAAGAACTTGCCCTATCCTCCCTGTTACCGGCACTTGTATGAGTACACTCCTATCTTTACAAAGGGGGTACAAAAAATCCTGAAATTTATTTATAAAAAATTTTGTATTTATTCTTACGTGTTTAAACTTTAGTCACCTTCATAGCACTCTTCATTTCATGCAATACACCTATCAAGATACATTTTCTGTTGCTCAAAACAGCTTTTGAACTTGTCAATTTTGATGCCTTTTCGTGCTTCTGCCACTTTTTATTTCACCTCTTCCACATCGGCAAAATGTTTTCTTTGAGGGTTTTTTTTTTAAATCTGGGAAACAAAAAAAAGTTGCTTGGGGCGAGATCAGGTGAATAGGGAGGAACAGGCATAGGAGTCATACCGTTTTTGGTTGAACACTCAGCACGGTGTTGGTAGGTGTGCTCATAAATCACTCATCATGAAATGAATAAACGTGTTGAAAGAATTAAAAAGAAACCACTGAAGCCAAATGCAACCTCTTGCAACAATGCTAACTAGTACACTGATACTGATGGGTTCCTAGAATACTTACCTAGTGGGGGAAGCCTGTACTATAAGAGGCATGCCCTCCAAAAGATAATTCCAGTTTTTTTGAGTTTCCCTCCTTGTATATCTCCTTGGGAAACATTAGAACATGCTAAAATTATTTAATTTTGCTAACCAATATGAATTGGAGTTCCTGTTGTGGTTTAAAACCCTTGTTTACAAAGCATTTCAAAACATGGATAACCTTCCTAAACATATGTATCTACTATCAGTGGAAGTTATCCTTTTTTTTCTAGCTAACTGACAAGCTCTGTGCCTCAGTGTGTAACAGTTTACGTATATCGCTGATTTTCCTTTGAGAAAGCAAACAAACGTTGACTATTTTAATCTAAAAGGACACTAAAGAATGAAAAAAATTTACAACTATATAATATGTAGTCTTCTCAGGAGGCACTTGAAATAAAATGGTATTGAGGTTTGTTACTACAAGAAAACTCTGAATATCTATTATACCTATGGCCCTGAGGTCCTGATGAATCCATATCTTTGTCTAATAGTGTTTTTGACTGGGAGGACAGGTAAGTTACAAGGACTCGGGATAAGGCATAATGAATCATTTCTCTATTAGACTTTCTACAATCAGTTTTAGCTTTTCTTTATCTTCTAATCTAAGAGAGTTTTGTGTAAATTTTTGGAGAAATGGGTTGAGATTGATTTTGGACTGTGGTGGCAAGAAGGTCTAGTTTGGATTTTGATGGACCTCCAATATTGTCAAGTGCTCGATCACTGAAAATACCAAGACAACTTATAAATAAGACAGAGGTTTTTTTTTCCCCTTAACCAAGTAAGGAAGAGCACGGCCTTAACAGAGTTTTAGTGGAGTCTCAGAGGGTGGAAAAGCAAAGTTGGAATATTTTGACTTAAGGTAGGTCTTGCAATGGAAAGATTTTATTAGAATTAGATGAAAATCGATGTGGATTATGGGGCAGACGTGGGGTTGCAAGAGGCAGTATTGAAGAATGTGTGGGCGAATGTCATGTCACTTACCTAGAAATGCTCTCACAAGAGCTTGTGCCTATCAGGACTGACAGGGCCAGTGGCGGCTCCCAGAGTGGAGAAACCCTTATAAATATTACCTCTCCTACAACAAGAGACCTCAATACACTTGCCCAGTACTTCTGTCGTAACTGCACTTTGAGAAGGATGCAGACTCATCTGAGTTTATCTTTGCTCCCATGCAATGGGGACTGGTCCCATCTTGATTCAAAGAAGATGATCCTTTCAAGCTGTAGTTCATACTGCCAACTGTCGTAGTGATACCATAATGGAGAAATGGTCATTCAAGGTAAATAGCTGGTTAGGAAAAGGCATATACCCTGTTTCTTTTGCTGACAGACCTATTAGTGCCTTGTATACTTGAAAAGTAAAATGAGATTCCAAAGAGTGTTCCCATCGTGGCCTACAGAGGACAGTCAAAAATAAATATATAAATAAAATAAAAAAGTATTCCCGGTCATTTAAAAAAAAAAAAGAATTAGATAAGAATCAAGACATGATAGTTTATGATTGATGGGTATAAAAAGGTGAGGGTTTTGTGAGGGGATTCAAAGTGTCTTGAAAAGTAAAACATCATTTGATACTATCTATGTAGAGATGAACAAGTTGATGTCTACTTAGATAATATAGTTATTGTGAATCAAGATCACTGGCTACTAACTAACTTGTCCAAGTCCAGTGAGATAGAACAACCACACACAAGTTCCATGAAGTGGATTTACTGCTTACAGATAAGCAGCAAAAGACAACGGAAGCCTAGGATTTATCTTGAGCCTGTCCCCAAGGCTCAGGAAAGCTGTCTGGACATCTTAATTGCCTGTATTCCATTTGCACTGCAGTTGAGGGACCCAGAAAAGGCCCACCATGGGTTTTGTGTCTTGGGAGAACATGACTTACTGGGCTAAGGCATTGAAGAACGTACTGTTTCTAGAGAGATCTGGAACAGAGCACGAGCTGTTGCAGCCAATCCCTCTTGATCTCATGATGTTTAATCTCTAGTTTATTCTATAGTTATTCTTGAGAACTATAAGTGAGAAAGGGGGGAAACAGAGTCAGTCTAAGTCCACCTGGAGAACCATCCTGCAGTCATTTGAATATTTATCTTCCTGGGCAAGAGTTTCCTAGAATAGTAAGGTCATTTTGATGAAGACAGTGGAAAAGTAAGACCATGCTCATGTAATCAGTAAGCCGTGCGGGTGTAGATGATTTCTGTTATACCTTCTTATGCCTGAATTCCTGGCTTGGTTTCCTGTCCGCTATCCTTGCCCTTAAAGAACTTGGGTACTGCCTGGCAGCTAAGACTATATCTTATCTTTTATTCAATTTCTTGTAGTTGGCTCTCCATGGTTTTCTGTAGGACCACACTCCCCACTTTCCATTTGGCCTCATCCACAATCAATTTCTTTGATGTAACATTGTCTGTTCTTACTGGTTGCATACCCTTGTCCTTGGCCATCTGACCACAAAACTTCTGCCAAAACCTCTGCTTGTAAACTTCTTCCAGATTGCCCAGCATGGTATAATGGATTTGAGTCTTGGCTCTGTTGCTTAACAGCTACATTAAACTTACCTTCTGCCTCATTACTCCTTTATTTTGCTAATGGTGGGACTTTCTATGATTTTCTGACTCAGTTCGGAGTCTGTCTGGTCTCTGACTCATGGCTATTCCATACTTGGTCAACCTTGACCCCAACAGAACTCTTCACAGAAACTGATGTTTTAAGATAAATCTAAGCTCTAAACAAACCAATGTTGACTCTTAATCCTTGACTTACTAAATCTGCTTACTTCAGTTTCTTTGACATTTCTCTGGGAAGTTCTGTCTTCCTTCCATGTAAGCCAAAACTCCCTTGTAATATTCTTTGGTTGAATATAAAAATATAGCACATCTTTACTAGGATGCATCTTTCTGAGAATCTCAGATGTATTGGACATAGAAAATACGGAAATGTGCCCAATAGGGGAAAATGTTCATGCTTTCTGTCATGTACATGGAAAAACTGGTTTCCTTTACTTTTCCTACATGGACTTCACCAAAGTGAAAACACCTTATTTTGTTCTTACTATTTCCATATTGGCAGACCAATGCTTCAGCTGTCCAAATGTCTCACGTTTTCTTGCATGGGATTCATGGGGAGAATCTACACAGTGACTAGAACAAAATTGTTCAACTGGCAGGCAGGGCTTACAAAATTATGATGCAGAAACTTCAATGTGTTCTTGAGGGCTCTCCTGCTCCATTGTCTCCTCCAGTTATCTCTACTAGAATCTTCTCTCAGGGAAGATTTTTTTTTTTTTTTTGACTTGGAGTCTCATTCTGTCGCCCAGACTGGAGTGCAGTGGCCGCTCCCGGTCACCACAGCCTCGACCTGCTGGGCTCCAGCCCTCCCTCCGCGTCAGCCTTCCACGGAGCCGGAACTACAGGTGCGCGCTACCACGCCCGGCTAGTTCTTTGATTTATTGTAGAGATGAGGTCTCGCCTGCCCAGGCGGGTCTTGAACCTGCGGGCTCAGGCAATCCACTTACCTCAGCCTCCCAAAGGCACGGGATTACAGGCTGAGCCACCGAGCCCGGCTCAGGGAAGATTTTAAACTCATCTGTACCGAGGTGCTCATGGTGGACGCTAACTGAAGTGTATTGTTTCCAGTGGTATTTGCAGCACATTCTTCCTCATCCATGATGGAAGAAAGCCTTGTCAATAGGTAAGCCCTTGTTTGTCACAGAGGAAATCTGGAGTGCAATTATGCAGCACATAGCAACTCCCAGAAATCATATTAGCTTCATCCTGGCAGGAATTGAAATTTTCTCTCTGTCACAAAGAAATATTTTGAGTTGAACTGGTATTTTGGGTCTAGTTGCAAGTTCCTGGATAGCCTATGGTGATATTTGAAAAGAGGAAATATTGATAAGAAATAAATAACTGGCAAGAAAAATCATGGCAAATAGTTTGTCAGAATGTTCTTCCTTCACCCAAGAAGAAAAATCTACATTCTAGTTATGAGGTTTGACGTGAAAATATTCTAATCAATGCTTTTCTTGCAATTCAAGTCTTTTAATTCTTAGATCTTATTTCTAGACCTGCCATTAATTATCTGTGTGACCTTGAACCAGTCACTGTTCCTTGTCTAACTCTCACTTAATTCTGGAGGTTTAAATTTTTCATTACAAATTTGACCTGCTACTCTTATTCAAATAAGAGATGATAATGAGTTGGACTAGGATAGTGTAGGGAGTTAAAGCCAGACCCCGAGAATCAGCATTTTAAATAATTTTCCCAGACAATTTTATGCTTGCTGAAACTTGATATCCTTTATATATTTTAAGGACTTTGGGGGAGGGAGTATTAAAATATTCAAAATTTTCTGTCTTCTCATTGGAGTAAATTTTTTAATCTGTTCAAAACAATCCTCTTTTCATATTTAGTGCTTGTTCCTTTACATTTTATATTGTCTGAGAGTAATACTTTTTATTACTGCTTTATCTTTGTTAACCCTAGTTTGCTAAATCACTTTTCCTCTTTGTTTTTAAGTTTTCTGTGTCATTTTATTTTATGTATATTACATCTAGATGAAATAAAGCTAGATTTTATTCTCCCACAATCTGAGAATTTAACACACTCATGTTATTTCTTGTGAATAATGTTATATTTGGACTGGTTCCTTAAAACTTATTTTATTGTTTCATGTTGCATGCCACCCTCATTTTAAAAATCTTCTTCTACTTTCTCTTTTCTTCTTCCTTTTTCGATTTCATCTTCCTTTCTTGCTTTTTATTATGTTGATAACATTTTCTTTATTCTATTTCATTTTCTTTAGTGTTTGGAAGTTAAATATCCTATACCTATTCTTCTGGCGATTTCACTTAAATTTTAAAAAATAAAATGTATCTTATTATCTAGATATCTGGAATTATTTAGATATTTAATACTAGTCTTACTTAATGTTACCCTTCCTACATAGAAACCGGAAATTTAACACGCTTTCAGTTCTCTCTTCTTCTCATCTGCCTATCACCTTCCTTTTTGATACTGTGATGACAGATTTTATGTGTCAAGATGGTTGGACTAAGGAATGCCAAGATAACTGGGAGAATATTACTTCTGTTTATGTCTGTGAAGGTGTTTCTGGAAGAGATTAGTGTTTTAACTAATAGACTAGGTAAAGAAGATCGCCCTGACTAATGTGAGCAGGCATCATGCAGTTCATTGAGGACCTGCATAGGACAAAAAGATAGAGGAAGGGTAAATATGCACGTGTTTGAGCTGTGAGATCCATTTCTTCCTGCCCTCAGAGATTAGCATTCCTGGTTCTCAAGCTTTTGAATTCAAATTGGGACTTATATCTTCAGCTCCTTTGGTTTTGAGGCTTTACAGACTTGGACTGAATCATACTATTGGCTTTCCTGTTTCTTTACCGTGTAGAAGGCAGATCATGGGCTTTTCCTCCTCCATAATCATGAGACAAATCCTATAATGAATTGTTTACATAGTCACCATAGAGTAATAGACAGTTGAACTTTGAACAACCAGGGAGTTAGGGGTGCTAACACCTTGTGCAGTCAAAATTTGTATGTAACTTTTTTTTTTTTTTGAGTTGGAGTCTCACTCTGTTGCCCAGACTGGAGTGCAGTGGCCACTCCCGGCCACTGCAGCCTCGACCTGCTGGGCTCCGGCAATCCTTCCGCCTCAGCCTTCCAAGTAGCTGGAACTACAGGCACACACTACCACGCCCGGCTGATTTTTGATTTATTGTAGAGATGAGGTCTCGCCAAGTTGCTCAGGCCGGTCTCGAACCCACGGGCTCAGGCAATCCACTCACCTCAGCCTCCCAAAGGCACGGGATTACAGGCTGAGCCACCGAGTCCGGCTTGTATGTAACTTTTGACTCCCCAAAATCTTAACTACTAACAGCTTACTGTTGACCAGAAGTCTTCCTGATAACATAAACACACATATATCAACTAGTTCCTACTGTATGTTATATGAATTATATACCGTACTCTTACAATAAAGTAAGCTAGAGAAAAAACGTTATTCAGAAAATCATAAGAGAAAATATATTTACTATCCATTAAATGGAAGTGAATCATCATGAAGGTCTTCATCCTTGTCATCTTTGCATTGAATAGACCAAGGAGGAGGAGGAAGAGGGGGGCTACCGGCTTTGCTCACTCAGGGGTTGCACAAGTGAAAAAAAACACATGCATAAGTGAATCCACACAGTGCAAACCTGTGTTGTTAAAGAATAAATTATATGTCCTACTGGTTTTGTTTTTCTGAAGAATTGTGACTAACATAGGTATTTTCAAAGATATCAGTTACAGATTATTATTAATTTTAGGTACCAATAATTATTTAGATCATTATAAAATATTTACTTTGTTCATCATCTTTTAATTTTTATTTTTACATATTTTATAATCTTTTTTTATTCTTATGGAGTAAACAATTAAGTAATCCTTTTAGAGAATGTGTTTGATAAGTTATTTGAGTATTTGTGTACCTATAATTACTTTTATTTTGCACTTTGACTTCAACAGTAGTTTGACTGGGCATAAGATCTATGTTCAAATTTCCTTTAAAATTTCTGAAAATATTTTTTTAATAGAACTCAGTCTCTGATAATAATAAAATATAATACAATAGGTGACTACCAAAAATGTGATCAAATCTTAGCTGCCTGGGATTTAAAATATGCTCTGTTAATTAATACTTGAATCAAAGAAGTATTCAAAATTGAAATATCGAACTAACTGATACATAACATTAAGGAGAACACGTCATATCAGCACCCATGTTACACAGATAAAGCCAAATTCAGAGGAAATATAGCCATAAATATCTTAATTATTAACAAAATAAGACTAAAAATGGGGATGGAGTTAGCAGTTAAGCTGGAGTTGGGAAAGGAGGGCAGCAGAAATGTTTTTTAAGCCATCATCTTCATTGCTGCTAGCACTTTTATTGTCAATTTTAATATTTAAAGTTTTTGAGCTATTTAGAGTTTATTTTGGTTCAAGGTATCTAGACGGCTCTAACTTCATTTTGTCTCTAAAATATCAGACAAGTTGTCTCAGTAACATTTATTGCATAAATCATATTTTCCCCTCTGAAATGAAATTCTACTTTAATCATAGAATGAATTCTTAAACGAACTTTGGTCTATTTTTGCATCATTCATTTTGTTTGAATCCTCTGGGTATACATTTTGGCATAGTTCCAGGATGTTTTAATTTAATCTGGTAGAACAGGTTCTTTATCATTCTTATTTTTAAAAAATTTTATTGGCTCTTTGACACATCTTAAAAATTTTAGAAGAATTTAAAATAATTTTTTTCAACTTCCTGAAAAGAACTTAAATGGAATTAAGAATTTGAATGGAATTGTACAGACTAGATCAAGGGAAGTTAACATCTACTATATTGTTCTAGCCCAAGAACAAAGCATTCATTCCCATTAAAAAATTAGATTTATTAATAATAGTCATTCTTACTAGAGTAAAGTGGTATCTCAATGTGGTTTTTATTTGCATTTCTCTGATGATTAGTGAGGCTGAGCATTTTTTCACGTGTTTGTTGGCTGCTTGTATATCTTCTTTTGAGAAGTGTCTATTCATGTCTTTTGCTCACTTTGTAATGGGGCTATTTGTTTTTTTCTTTTCGGCACGTTTGAGTTCCTTGTAGATCTTAGATGTTAGACCTTTGTCAGATATACAGTTGGCAGATCTTTTTTCCCAGACTGTGGGCTGTCTCTCTGCTCTCTTGATGGTTTCTTTGGTTTTGCAGAAGCTTTTCAGTTTGCACTTGTCTATCTTATCTCTTATGGCATGGGCACTTGGAGTTTTGATAAGGAATTGGTTTCTAGTTCCAATTTCCATAAGGGTGTCGCCTGCATTTTTTAAGGTTCTTATAGATTGAGGTCTTACATTTAGGTCCATTTAGAGTTGATTTTTGTTTATGGTAATAGATATGGGTCCTGTTTCAATCTTCTGCATGTGGTCAGCCAGTTTTCCCAGCACCATGTACTGAATAGGTTCCCCTCTCCCCAGTGGTTGTTGGTGGAGACCTTGTTGAAAATGAGTTGCTTGAGAAATTGAGGTTTTGTTTCCAGAATTTCTTTTCTTTTCCATTGGTCTATATACCTGTTCTTGTACCAATACCAGGCTGTTTTGATTATTGTAGCCTTATAATAAGTTTAAAGCCTGGGAGTGTGATACTTCCCACTTTGTTTCTTTTGCTAAGGATTGTTTTGGCTATTTGTGGTTGTTTTTGTTTCCATATAAATTTCTGTATGGTTGTTTCCAGGTCTGAGAAAAATGGTGATGGTAATCAACATGCTGGCAAGGATGTGGAGAAAAGGGAACAGTTCTACATTGTTGGTGGGAGTGCAAACTAGTTCAACCTGTCTGGGAAACAGTGTAGCGATTTCTAAAAGAACTAGAAATTGACCTACCATACGACCCCAATCTCCCTTCTAGGAATATACCCAGAGGAACTAAAGTCATTATATAAAAAGATACGTATGCATGTATGTTTACTGCAGCACTATTCACAATAGCAAAAACATGAAACCAACCTTGCTGCCCATTGAAACTGGACTGGAAATTTTAAAAAAGTGATACATATACATGACAAAATATTATGCAGCTGTAAAGAAGGACAAAATTATGGACTTTGCAGCAACTTGGATGGATTCTGAGTCTATCATATTCAGTGATCTATCACAGAAACAAAAAACTGAGTACCACGTGCTCTCATTCATAAGTGGACCCTAAACAGCCATCATAACTGTAGAAAAAGGGATTGACAGTAGCGAGACACTACCAAGGAAAGGGGCACATAACATCCATAAGGGTGCCTAATCCTAATCCCCTAATCCGGGCAAAGTGAGGTCCAGTGGGAGGTTCAAAACTTCACCTCTACCTAAACCACGTATGTACCCAATCCTGACTTGTACCCTACAGCTTTAAAAAATAATTTTTAAAAAATTATATTTCCAGCTTATGCTCCAGTATGTAAAGAGCTTGTAAATCACCACTCTCATCTTCACAAGCGAAAAGCTGAACAAACTGAAAAATCAACACAATTCTTGAATCCATCAAAGAATTAAGGTCACAGGGCAAACCAATGCCTTGAAAACTGGAGAGAAATAAGAACACAGAGAAGCACTGCTTACTGGGAGCAGAAGCGGCTGGAGCCAGGAATTTAAACTGTAGTGATGAATTGCTGGAGGCTGAGTGTGGACTGGCTTGAGAGTTAAAAACTTAATGGTCAGAGGATTTCCCCCACACTTTCATGAGTTTTACTTTCAAAAGCCCCACCAGGTTTTGACTCACAGAAAGTACTGGAGAGAAAGCCCCTTGTGCGTCCAGCAAGAGGAGAGGGAAAACAGCCATTCTGAAATGAGCCTGAAGCATTCTGTCCTCTGCCCCTCTCAAGGGAATTTATTTTCTAGAATCTAACCAATGTAGGAGAAGGAAAATACCCAACTCTCACCTGAAGTACTTTTATGTCTCACTTGAGGAAGCAAAAACAAACTAAAACAAAACAAAACAAAAAACAAAAAACTGAGAAGCACTTGTGAAGGTCATAGCCCAAGGACACAGACCTATTAAAAAATTAAGACCCAATTATAGGATTATTGAATGCCCTGCCACCACGTATCTTATCACCATGTCAATAAGACTATTGTATAATAATGTAGGATTATAGCTGAAAAGTTCAGATTCTACTTAAGAAGGAATTTCTAGGGAAACCCTAAGACAACCAGGGAGACAAAAACAAGGATAGTAAAAGAAATTGAAGCCACAGACACTTATGGCAACAGGAAAAATAAACAAAAGTGTAATTCATAACTAGATAAATATAAACCCTCACACCAAAGGCCTATTTCCTTCAGGTCCTATTATCCAGAACATCATGTCTGACTTTCAACAAAATTTAGAAGGTGTGTTAAGAGGTAAGGAAAGCATAGTTTGAGAAGACAAAGCAAGCAACTGACCCAACTTAGATTTGACAGAGATTTTGAAATTATCAGACCACAAGGAATTTAAAATAACTATGATTAATATGCTGAGGGGTCTAATGGAAAAAATGGATAACATACAAGGACAGATGGGTAATGTAAGCAGAGAGACAGAAACTCAAGAAATAATAAAACATAAATCCTAGAAATGAAAATCATAGTAGCAGAAATAAAGAATGCCTCTGATGGACTTACCAGTAGACCATACACAATGGGAAGAATCAGTGAGCTTGAAGATATGTCAATGGAAATGTTCCAAATTAGAAAGCAAAGAAAAAAATTTTTTTTAAAGAATAGAATATCCAACAATGGTGGGATAATTACAAAAGGTGATATGCATAAAGATAATATCAGAAGGAGGTGGAAGAGATAAAAGAGAATAAATATTTGAAGTCATGGTGGCTGAAAAAATTTCATAATTAATGACAGACAGTAAATCACAGCTCTAGAAAGCTCAGAGAACGCAGAGTAGAATAAGTACCAGAAAATTTACACATAGGCATAGTATATGTGAACTTCACTAAATTTAAGATAAAGAGAAAGTCTTAAAAGAAAGTCAGAGGGAAAAAAAATCTTACCCACAGAGAAACAAGGATAAAAATATAGGAAACTTCTCTTCATAAACTATAGAAAAAATACAAGAAAGGAAAAATATTTAAAATTTTGAAAGAAAAGCATACCAACCTAGAATTCTGTATCCTGCAAAATTATTCTTCAAAAGTAAATGGGAAATAAAGACTTTCTCAGGCAAACAAAAATTGAGGAACTTTATCAGCAGTAGACTTACCACCCTTTCATGCAAGAAATATTTTTTAAAAGTTTTTCTGTAATTCCGGCTACTTGGAAGCCTGAGGCAGAAGGATTGCTGGAGCCCAGCAAGTTGAGGCTGCGGTGGCCGGGAGCGGCCACTGCACTCCAGTCTGGGCGACAGAGTGAGACTCCTACTCAAAAAAAAAAAAAGTTTTTCATAGAGGAGAATTATATAGTTCAATAGTTCAGGAACTTGAATCTACATAGAGAAAGAAAGAATTTAGAAAATGAATAAATAAAATAAACCTTTTCTTTTTCTTACTCTTAATTTATCTAATAGATAACTGTTCAAAATTACAACATCAACAATCAATATTGGGTTATTATAGCTTATAGACAAATGAAATGAACAACAGCAATGTTATGAGAGGGAGGAATTGAGAATACTCTGTTATAAGGTACCATTACTACCACAGTAGTAATGTGTTTTTGAAAGTGGACTTTGATTTGTTGTAAATGTATATTGCAAAGTTTAGGGCAACTACTAAAAACATTAGAAAATAATTACAATTGACATACTAAGAGAGGAGAGAAACTGAATCAGTTCAAACCAGATAAAGCAGAAAGAGAAGGGGAGATATAAAAGAAGAAACAAAGAGCAAGTATAACAAATGGAAAATAATTATAAATATGATTGATATTCATCCCATTATATCTACAATTACTTTAAGTACGAATGGTCACAATATACCAATTAAAAAATGGACACTGACAGAATGGGTAAATTAAAACAAACAAAAAATAGCCCAACCCTGTGTTGTTTGCTAGGAACTCATTTTAAATTTTTAAAAATACATAGTTTCTATTTAGCCATTTAGATTTCTTCATTACAGTACTGGCACTTATTTTGATAAGTTTTTAGATCTTTTGCTGCCACTCTGATTGCATAATAATTAGGAATCTTAATTGCAAATAAAGTATAACAGTCTCACAAAATATGCAATTTATTCATAGACTTTAAGAATATCTCGTAGAATTCAATGATGGGATTAGAGCTAGCCTCAAGAGTAATTGGAAATAGCAACATAATGCCCAAATTACTCTTTTTTCTTCTTTCATTTCTATTTCTCTCTGCTTTTGCTTCTCTTCCCCCTTCTCTGTGGATCTGATTTCTCTTGTTCTCCTGTCCACTGGGTAGAAAATTTGGTTGTTGACAGTGCCCAAGTTAACATATAACATCTCTTTCTGTGTCTCAGTTTCAAATTCCCAAAGATGTGACTTGTATTGGTCAAGCATGGATCAGGTATCCAGCACTGGATTCAATTGCCTGTAGCCAAGGGTACAGGGTCACATGACACAAAATTGTAGCAGGAAGACTATGACTTGACCATATGGGTGGTAGAGATCATTTTTCAAAATTTTAGTGTCTGGGCAAACAAATCACTAAGGGGGTTCGATATAGGAGAGTGTTTCTTTCCATTAATTTTTTTGCCCTGGCTATTGTTTGTGCAGAAGGGAACCAACTAAAAGCCATAGTTGCACGTTATTTTTACAGCTTTGGGAAAGAGGGATGCCTGAGAGTTCCCCTGATGGTTGGTAGAGGTGATGACTCACCCTTAGAGGAGCAGAAAGTATTATCTTCAACTAGTAGTTGAACCTTTGTGATTCTGGGACAAAGAAAGTTACCAGGTATGTGTGGCCTACACTGAACAAATCTGTTGGTGATAGTCCTGCATGACTTGAAGGGGTAGACCTATCTTCCTTTGCTGTTTGAGAAAGTAGGGGAATCTTTTGTGTGTGAAGAATTAACAAGAAAGTGCTCCAACTCTTGAGTGGTTCTCTGAGACCGGACAGCAGTCACAAGTTCCACTGCAGAGAGGACTGAGCCAACTCTGTACAGTGGCTCTGAGGCACAGGGGCCTTGGAGGAAATGGAAAGCCTGGGAAACCAGCAAGGGGCGCACAGGTTGTAGAAAGTAAAAATGCCTTTGAGGGGCCTCTTTTTTTGGAGGAGATGGTGATCTCTGAAGAAACGGAGTTCAGGGTCGAGTGAAGATCTTTTGTAGGGAAGATGAAAAATGTCAGAAAGGTGAGGTGGTCCAGTGTTCTATAGCAGCCCTGGGAGATGGACATCAGGGTTCTTTCTCACATTGGAGGATCTGTTTGGCAGACTTCCTTGGCAGTCTACGTGTGCATGATTCTGGGATAGAAGAGACAAGGAAGCCCTAAGAATGTGACCCTGGATTTTTTGCCAATCTGTAATTTGGTAGCTTGAACTAGTTCTAAAAACAACTTCGAGAAATAAAGACTATCTCGAGCCTTGAAGATTATACCTGTTAAATTTGTATAACTAAAGATATAGCTTTGTGGTGTACATTATATTAAATCTAGTGTCCTAGATTACTGCCCTTCCATTTTCTTCAAAGAGTGGATTCTGCTAATCTATGAAGCAATCAGAGATCAAGGGTCTCTGTTTCACGAGTCTGTTCCAGGACTGAAGGACTCTCCATTGCTAAAACTGGTTACATGAGACTCTATGTCCTAGTCCTAATGCATGTATCTCTCTTTTCTGCTGAAGGCCCAAAAGCCTAGAGGATAGGAGAAAGTCCCTTTCTTTCCCTTTTTACTCTGTTCCTAGTAGTCTCCAGAAGATAGACTGGTTGTGTACATGATTGGTAGATTGATTGTGTAGATAGATTGGCTTTGTGTGTGTGTATGTAGTATATGCGTTTTTGGTTGGTTGTTTTAAACAGCATTTCCCCCTTTCCACAAACAAGAATGTTTCTGACAGAAACAGTACATGAAACAGCCTGGAGACATATGGGAACCAAGGGTGAAGAACCCGGTGTTTTGAGAAAATCAGCGAGAAATATATGTGTGAGGAAACTTCAGGGAAAGAGACTCAGAAGGCAAAAATAAAGGTTAGTGATAAACCCCAAAGTAGGATGCAAAAGAATCTCCAGAGGTGGAAAGGAACTTAAGAGAATTGTAGAGTGGGCCAAAGAAATGAGGTAGAAATATTCATATGTACCTATATTAAAAATTGTATTGGGAACTGTGCTTCCTTCACACCAACAATGCAAAATCCAACAGAACTACTGCTGGATAAAACCTTTTGCTTGTATTTATTATAATGCCTTGGTCATGTAATAATAAATTACTAGAGAACTTGGAAATGCAGCTCCTGGAGAGGCATATGTGTTAAAAATTATTCAGCCCTTGCTGGGCTCGGTGGCTCAGCCTGTAATCCCGCGCTTTGGGAGGCCGAGGTGAGTGGACTGCCTGAGCCCCGGGTTCGAGACCCACCTGGGCAACTTGGCGAGACCTCATCTCTACAATAAATCAAAAAATTAGCCAGGCGTAGTAGCGCACGCCTGTAATTCCAGCTACTTGGAAGGTTGGTGCAGAAGGATCGCCGGATCCCAGCACGTCGAGGCTGCAGTTGGCAGGAGCGGCCACTGCACTCCAGTCTGGGTGACAGTGTGAGACTCCAACTCCAAGAAAAAAAAGAATTATTCAGCCCCAAGTACCGGAAAATCTTACTTTAGCGATTTTGAAAATGAAATTAATTTTTCTCACATGTGAAAGGGTGACATGTAAGCAAAGTGTTGGCTGTGGTTTAGCAATTCGATGCTGTCAGGACCAGGTTCTTGTTAATTCTCCTGATCTTTCCCTAATTGTCACAAAATGTCTTTTGCTATTATGTCCCTGGTCAAGGTAGGACAAGGGAAAGAGGAGTGTGCCAACCTGTTCTCTTTATCAAAGAAAGAAACAGTTTTTAAAAAGATTGTTTCTCATAAATGACCACAAATAGCCAAACAATCCTCAACAAAAAGAACAAAGCTGTAGGCATCATGCTCCCAGACTTTAAACTTTATTCCAAAGCTACAATAATCAAAACAGCTTAGTATTGGTACAAGAACAGGCATATAGACCAATGGAACAGGACAGAGATTCCAGAAGCAAAACCTCAATTTCTCAACCAACTTATCTTCAACAAAGCCTCCACCATCAACCACTGGGGAGAGGAGAACCTATTCAATAAATGGTATTGACCGTGCAGAAGATTAAAACAAGATCCCCACCTATCACCATAAACAAAAGTCAACTCTAAATGGATCAAAGAACTAAATGTAAAAACTCAAACTTTAAGAACCTTAGAAAATACAGGAGACACCCTTATGGAAATTGGAACTGGTAACTAATTCCTGATCAAAACCCTGTGTCCATGCCATAAGAGTTAAGCTAGACAAATAGGACCTCATCAAACCGAAAAGTTTCTGCAAAGCCAAAAAACCCCAAACAAACAAACAAACACCATTGAGAGAGCGGAGAGACAGCCCACAGACTGGGAAAAAATATTTGCCAACTGTATATCTGACAAAGGCCTAACATCTAGGATCTACAAGGAACTCAAACATGCTGAATAGAAAAAACAAACAGCTCTATTACAAAGTGGGCAAAAGATATGAATAGACACTTCTCAAAAGAAGACATACGAGCAGCCAACAGATACATAAAAAATGCTCAATCTCACTAGTCATCAAGGAAATGCAAATTAAAACCACAATGAGATACCACCTAATTCCAGTCAGGATGGCTATCATCAATAACTCAAAACACAACAGATGTTGGAGAGGATGCAGGGAAAAGGGAACACCTCTACGCTGTTGGTGGGAGTATAAGCTAGTATAGGCTCTGTGGAAAACTGTGTGGTGATTCCTAAAAGATCTAAAAATCGACCTTCCGTATGGGAATATACCCAGAGGAACTCAAATCACTCTATGAAAAAGATACCTGCACATGCATGTTCATTGCAGCTCTATTCACAATAGCAAAAACATGGAACCAACCGTGCTGCCCATTGAAAGAGGACTGGATTTAAAAAAGTGTTGTATATACATGATGGAATATTATGCAGTCATAAAGAAGGACAAAATTATGAACGTTGCAGCAACTTGGATGGACTTAGAAGCTATAATACTGAGTGATCTATCACATAAACAAAGAACCGAGTATCACATGTTCTTACTCATAAGCGAACCTTAAACAACTATCGAAATACTATAAGAAAGGGATTGGCAGTAGTGGGAAACTGCCAAGGGAGGGTAGGGGCGGCATTAGCAGTAGTGGGAAACTGCCAGGGGAGGGAGGGGCACACCTCATCAACATCAAGGGTACCTGCATAATGAACATTTTTATACCTAACCCTGAATTGTACCCCACACCTTTAAAATAAGAAAAAAATTTAAAAAGATTATTTCTGCAGAGTTTTCCTACAAAATAGAAACTCTGGACACAGTTAAGTGCTAATACTTTAAGAGTCCTGGTACTACTGGTACCTGGGGAGAGTTCCTGAGGGGAGTACTGGAAGGTATCAAGAATGAGGTGAAGGAGAAGTAAAGAGAGAAACAAATGAAATGCGGCATATTTCCATACCGGTCATTGATTTTTAGACACGAAAAGACACAAATGTTATCTCAGCAAGTCTATATTCTTGGCCATGTGAGAGGTTGCTAGACAGGCTACGTGAAAAAAATGAAATCTTAGAATAGTACAACAGAAAGAACAATGGAAAGATAGTTTATCTTCTGGCTTTCTCCCAGTTTCTATCTCTCATTGGTTTAAATTCTTCCTCTGGGAAGTTAACTCCCTTACCTTTCTGGGTTGTATACCTGGCTCCTTTAATAGCTAGCAGGGAAGCCAATTTCCATGTCCTGACTTGTGGTACTTCCTCTGAGTTTGGGAGTAGTAGGAGGAGCCAGAGCCAGAAACTCTGGATGTCGGATTCAGGCTGTAGAACTTCGCACAGCACGGAACTCATTGCTATAGCAACAGCTGAGATGCAGCAAGTGACTGAAGGTTGACAGGTGATGCTAAGAAGATGAGGAGACACAAAAGATCTAATACAAGATAGCAGACCTCTGATCACCACAATTTATTAGCCAAATCTGTGTCACCTGGCCACCCTTTGCTGAAAAGGAGGTGGGAATGCAAGTAGCTTGCCTGCATCTGAGCACATGGCTGACTTTTTAGAAATCTGGATTTGTGTGTCCAGGATGATGGCGGAAGAGACATTGGGTAAGAAACAGTAGGTATGCCAGACAGGGATATTTGGTTATATGCAACAGTAACCAGTTTTTCTAAATTAAGGACAAAAATTGTTGGAAAGATATTATCAGTTAGAAAGTCTCAACAGGAAGATTGAAGAGTCTGATTCCTAATTATCTGGAAAAAAACACAACAGCTATAGATATCCAGGTAGCTGGAACCACATCCAAAGTCATACACAGTTATGGTGTTATTACTGCCATTCACAGACATTGTCATTGACACGGCTGCCACTGGATGCTGGATGTGGCTGTCTTTATCTGTGGAATAAATTAATTGCTTATCTGTAGCTATGTCTTCAGATTCAAATTCCTAGGCACCGATGTCCAATTAATTAATCTGCGTGCTTATGCCCTCACTGGAGGAGTCAGGGAGAAAAACAATCTGGCACTTTCAGTTTCCATTGAGGTAGACAAGACCCTGGCTCCGACTAGTCACATAACTGTAGATTCTCCACACTCTCCCCACAAAAGTTTCTGCTATATTTAACACTACTAGCACTTAGGAAGGGATTCAGATGCTGAGAAACCAAAAGAAATTGGCAAATTATGACTTGGGTCCACCCCTTTGGCTACCAACATCCACTCACATGCTAGCCCAAACTCATACTCTGCCCTCTCCAAAATTTCCCTGCTGTATATAATACTACTACCACTTATGAAGGAATTCAAATCCTGGGTGCCCTCCCCCAAAAAAGGCAAATTGTGACTGCAGTTCACTCCTTTGGCTACTATCATCTACTTACATGCTAGCTCAAACTCACATTCTGCCTCCCCCAAAGATGTTCTTGCCGTATATAAGGCAACTACCTCTTAAGCAATCAAAATCATACTCACTCTGCTCCAAATGAAGCATCCCAAAGTCTCAGCAGTTATTGCGTTCATCTATAAACTCAGAACCTTTGACTCATGCCCGTTCCTCCTCCAGGTTTGACACGATGCTGTCTCAACAGTCTGTGCCACTGAACGATATTGGAAAAATCTAGCTACCACCCATCCACCTTATGTTTGAGACACCTCTTTTGAGTCCCTTTGTGTCCTCTCAATTTTACCTGTTGCCAGTATCCCTGACCATTTGCTTTGCCTTAACTGCTGCCACCTTGGCAAACTGTGGGTGGGCTCAGAGTGACTTCACAGGCGTGTAGCCCACCAGGGGGTAGTGGCTTACAGTATAGAACTACAAGGTTCCTGAGCAGCAGTGAATGGCTTGGCTTATTGGTCAAAGGTCTGGAAAGAATAAGAATAGAAAATAAGGGGAAAGTGGAGAGAGGGAATACGGGAGGACCCATGAGAATAATCAAACACATGGATCTTCATGTCCCATATTAAAACCCCCCAAAGAGCATCCACTACGAAGGAGGCAGTCAACCTGGAGGACACCTATAATTCTCTTTCTCACGTCTCACACCCAGTCCATCTGGAAATCTCCATGGATCTATGTTCAAATTTTATCTAGAACACAATCACCTCTCCCATCTCACGGCTACTACCCTGGTCCAAGCAAACATAACTTCTCCCAATAACCTCCTAAATGGTTTTAAGGAGTCCAAACTTGTCATTCTCCTTCATTTTATTCTTCCATGCAGTGAGAAGATTGAGTTTTACTACAAAATGAAAGTCTGGGAACCAAAGGGAGGCCTAAACTACCTGTACGATGACCACTTGTATACCTAATCCTGAATTGTACCTTGCATCTTTAAAATTAAAAAAAGAGGGAATACAAAAAGTAAGTAAGTAAGTAAATAAATAAAATGGAAGTCAGATCTTGCTATTCCCCTGCTAAAAATCCTCCAATGGCTTCTCATTTCTTTCAAAGGAAAAACCAAAGTCTCACAAAGCCCCCCACAAGGCGAGATAGGCCTCTGGTTTTACTAATATGAGGCCCTGCATACTCTGTGTCCCTTTGTCCTCCTGCCCTCATTCCCTACCTTCCACTCAATTCACTCTGCTGTGGCCACACCGGCCACTTTGCTGCTCCTCCAATGTGCCAGCCGTCCATGTCCCCTTGGGTCTTTGCAGTGGCTCTTTCTTCTGCCTGGCCCAACTTCCTAAGGTATCCTACAGCTCACTCTCTCATTTTCTTCAAGTCTTGGTCAAACATCACCTTGGCATGGAAGCCAAGCCCAAACCTACTATTGAAAGTTTCAATCCCTGCCAATACCCCAGAACTCCTTATCCCTCAGACTGCTCTGCTTTCCTATTGTTGTTAACACCTTCTGTGTAATTTACTTTTTTATGTTGTTTGCTGTCCACCTTTCACACTGCAAGGTAAACTTCATAAGAGGAGGGACTTTTTTCTGTTTTGACATTGCTGAATCCTTAGCAATCAGTGACCGGTAGGTAGGTAGTAGATGTGCAATAACTGTGTGTTGAATGGATGAATATACTTAAGTGGGGCTGGAAGCTTCCAGCAGTCCGTTACTTGCTAGTGCCAGCAGATAAACCAAGCTCAGGCAATAAACTGCTCATAAAGAAGACATCAGTGAACATAGCCTGAGTGCAGGAGGATGTGGCCTGAGAAAGAGGGATGCATGTGCTGGTACTTTCTAGACTTTATTTGGAACCTAATGAAATGTTACTGTAGAATCAGGGAAGTAGACAGAAAGGAAACTGAGACCCTGAAGAGTTAAAAGCCATGCCCTAAGCCATGTAGCTATTCAGTGGCAGAATACAGTATACTGTTCCTAAACAGAGCATTGATGTACTTCCTTTTGTTAAAGTGAGATAAACATGCAAGTGATTTTACAAACACACAGTGGGCCTGACATGTGGGTGTACACTTTTAAAATTTCCCAAATGCATAATATTCTTGTCAGTCTAGTTTCCAAGAAAGTTAGACATTTCTGTCATTTTGAGTGGTATGACACTGTTAGGATGGCCGTGGCAGCTAAAAAAACACAGAAAACACGTAGCACGGAAAAAGACTCAGTCAAAACAAAGGCTGGCTTTCCTTATCAGTGTGAACCCAAGAACCGGGTGAGCACCCCCAAATATACATTGATGAGGGTGCTGTGAGTCACTGTATGACTCATTGCTCACTGACCACTACAAAACAGAAACATGAAGAATAATTTACTGCCTAGGCCAAAAGGACTTAAAAGAACTTTCCCACCCACAATATGAGTGATACATCAAATCGGGGATAAGGCACCATCTCTTTCTTCTTGGAGTGAATTAATTCTCCTTCTTTGTGCGTCTCCCCCAGAGACCCAAGGCCAGATAAGCCTCTGGTTTTACTAATAATCTTCTCCCAGTGAGCTGTTCTATTCCTGTACCTGCCTCCTTGGGCTCCTTCCGCAAAGAAATCTAACCCACAAGAGTGCCTCAGCACACAAAAATGTACTTCATCACTCCTCAGAGCAAGATGGCTTCTTGGATCAAGGTTTTATTCCTTCCCTCCCTTGACTGTGACACTAAACAGACCCCAAATAACAGTCCTCAACTGCACAAGCAAGAAAATTATTCTCAGGGCCAAGACATTTTGTTCTCCAAAACTGCTTTTCTCTTTTACTTGTAAGAATCTGTGAGCCAGAGACCACAATCTGGGGGCATAGAGAAGATCCATGGAAATGCTCATTTTTCTAAAGGAATAAAGTGTTTTATTCCCCAATACCTTCCCACCGGGGTTGCTATTTGACTCACATGATCAGGTTGGACAAGTTGGTGTTGTGATCTCTGTTTTATCCAGGAAAGTCCTGTGGAGGCTGGGAGATGCTGCCAAGGTCACAAGGCCAGTTTTCTGTGGGAGTTGGGAATGTCCACTCTGAAGTTCCTCCTTCCCCAGCTTGGGCTGTGCCTGACACCCTTGCAGGCCATTTTTCAGGGCTTAACTGTGTCAGTATTAGTGCATGTATCGAGGCTGACATAGGCCTTCTTTGTGTGTGTGTGTAA
Source organism: Carlito syrichta (assembly GCF_000164805.1). Taxonomy (NCBI): domain Eukaryota; kingdom Metazoa; phylum Chordata; class Mammalia; order Primates; family Tarsiidae; genus Carlito; species Carlito syrichta. Next base: position 1,072,007 of record NW_007248822.1, read on the forward strand.
TTTTTTAAATCATAGAGATGTGGGGTACAAGTGAGGTTTAACTACATAAATAGGCTGCATACAGGTGAAATTTGGGCTTCTAGGTGGCCCTCACTCTCCCTGGGATTGGACCAAGTGTCCATTGCATTGTCATGTGCCCTTCACCCTTCTACCTCCCTCCCTCCCTCCCTCCCCAGCAGTGCCTAGTGACTGCCAATTCCACCCTCGTGCTAATGACATAGGCCTTCTGGTGGCAGGGGGCTGTCTGGCATGTGGGTCTCCTTACATTCAGAAGACAGCACTGTAAAAATCTCCACCAAGTGTCCCCTACTTTTGGAGCAATGGGAGATATGTAAGGAAACACTCTAGCAGGGAGTGTTCTTTCCCGTTCCTTTCGTTCTTTCCACTTTAATAGAAAGCGCTTAATAGCACCAAGAAGGCATCTTCTGTCTGGGGTCTCCAGTGCTGCTCAGGGATCATCTCATTAGAAAGTCTGTTGGGAAACCACAGGAGGCCCTGGTTCCGTCTCATGCAGGGGCTGCCCCGGCTTATGTGCACACCCAAGATTATCTGAATGATCTTGAGGATGAGAAGTAGTTGGATCATTACTTTCCTTGGGAGAAAAATAGACCCTGAAAACTGAAAGGAAAAACACTACTTTGGTAAGGTGAGTCCTGGGGCAGATGGCCAGTATCTCTCCTTTCATTGAGATATCTTTGCCATTCTCATCACTCCTTAAATAGACATCCGCTGAATTCCTACTTTGTTCTGGTTATTGAGGTAGGCTTGAAGATACACAGATCCTATTTTGGGAAATAGAACAAGAAGAACCAGAGGGCTATGGCATGTCTACATGCGTTGAGAGAAGGATGAACCAGGAAAATTAAAACAACGTCCAAGTCCAAAAAGCAGAAAGAAGACCAAGACTCAAGAGCCCAAACACTTGTCCAGGTTGGAGCTGAGGTTTCTGAGGTTTGCCTGTCCTGGCTCAAATCAGTAAATACGTGTTCCCATTGAAACATCAAATAGTATTTTAACTATGGTCAGCCTGATAGAACTCGCTTCTTTTTTTATGTTTTCAAAGTTATTAATTTATTTTAAAAAGTGACAATTCTAATTGGGAACATTTTATTCATAGTTTAAGTATGCTGTGTGTATTTGATACTAGTTAATCTAAACTATTGATTTTTCAGCTTAAAAGTTCATCAATTATGAAGTAATGGGATGTCAGGGATTTGCTGCAAAGTAACCTAATGGGAGAAATAGATGGGATACATATGAAGCAAGACAGACCATGAACTGGAAATTGTATAAGTTGGGTCATGGACTCGTGAAGACTTGGTATTTTAATCTCTCTGCTCAGTAGTGCTTATTCCCTTAAAAACAAGTAAGTCTCGAGCACATCTGAGTCAGTAAGGAAGTTTGAAAAGAACGAAAGTCAGTTCTGCCACGATCTGGTTGCATGACATTTGACAAATTCTTAGCTATTCCAAGCCTCTGTGCTCATTGTAGATGGTGATTAGTTAGTTATAATAGAATGCCTTGAGAAATTCAAGATAAAAAGTGTTGTTTTAGAGAAATGCCCTAATCACCATTGAAACTTGAATTTTATTTCACCTGCTTTATCTTTAGACCAAACAAATTATGTCATAAGTATGTAAACGTGATCACTGTATTATTCAATATTTGTTCTTAGAAAACAATGAGGCTGGAAAACATTCACATATATATATATATGATTCTGGACCAGCTCTCTTTCTATATTCAGGCCCCAGAATAATGATCATTATCCTCCAAAGAGGAAATTAAGAATTTCTTTTTTCTAGGAAATATGATTGGTTTAACATATATATATGATCTAGAAAGAGACTGGAACAGCAGTAAAAATGTAAAATGAAACTTTAAGGAGAATCTCCAAAGTATTAATAGTTAGAGAGACAGTGAAGAGTGACTTGGTGCAGATTTCAATACACATAGTCTACCTAGAAGTAGTTTTTTAACTAACTAGACCAAATCAGGAAAGGCATGAAAATGGCTAGCAGTCACTCAGAAAGATTTTTACAGACAGCAAGAAGATTTTAGGAGAAGGCTTGTGATATGAGTGCTGGAGCAAAGAATGACTAATTCAAATACTGAAAGAGGAGAGTTGAACCTAGATGTTATTTGCATTGGGTAACCTGAAGGTAAAGCTTAAAGGAATGAGTTTGACTTCTGACAAAATATAGTCAATTAAACACGTGCTGATATTTGATCCTTCCCAAATCCCATCAAATGGCAATAAAGGAATGATTAAAAAGGCTCAACCAACAGGAAGAGGAAGATTAGAAGAGAAGACAAGAAAATTAAACTGTGGAAGTGGGAAAGTAGATGGAATGAATGATATTCTTAGCAGACCTGAGGGAAGGGAATCCTTAGCCAGCAGTGACGAAAGTGGAAATTCACCTGATTTATACAGAAGAATTCCTCTAAGTCCAAGGAATTGACAGTGCTAGATTCTTCTGTAAATAGAACTGAAAGTGGAGATTGAATAAGGAAGGTGGGCTGAAAATCTGCCTAAGAACTATCTAGATCCTAGATTGCTTCTTACAGTCTGAAGAACCACCTCAGGACCAACCATTTTTTCACCCTGGAAAAGGAATATTGCTTAAAAAGGGTAAGCAGAGGGAACTTCAGGCTCAGTTGAGGACAGAGACACTGGACAGATAATGGAGATCTAGATAATATTGGATTCTGGGCTAGCTCTCTTTCTATATTCAGGCCCCAGAATAATGGTCATCATCCTCCAAAGAGCAGATTAAGGATTTCTTTTTTCTAGGAAATATGATTGGTTTAACAGGAAATTCCCAAAGATACTTTGTAGTTTTTCCATTTAAGCAACTCAACCAAACCACAATAAAGTGCAGAATAAACAAATCCTCCCACATATTTGGAGGATTTTAATGCCGTATCCTTTATATGAACATTTAGCCAAGAAACATCAGATAGTGGAGAAAAGCATCTATAGAGATCAAAATAAGCAGAACAAGACAATATGGAAAAGAAAGTGTGAAGTTTTTTAAAAAATATGCCCACAAATTCTTTGACATTTCTCACATCAAAGGTAGAGTCCAGTTTCTCTCTCCTTGAACATGATCTAGCCTTCGTGACTTGCTTCTAAAGAATATAATGCAATGAAGCTAGGCTATGTGATTTTTGAATCCAGTTTAGAAAAAGCAATGCAGCTCTCACATGACACACACTCTCTCTCTCTCTGTTTGTTCTTGGGAATCCAGCCACTATGCCGTGAAGAAGACAAATAGCCACATGAAAAGGTGGCATAAGATTCTACTCATGATCCCAGCTGAGATCTTAAATAACAGCCAATATCAATAGCCAGACATGTGAGTAAATGAGACTTTAGATGATTCTATCCCCAGCTTTCAAGACACCTAGCTAATGCCAAGTGGCAAAATAAATACTACTGTGTTAGTCCAATAATTTTTTAAGTAGTTTGTTATGCAGCAATAGAAAACTTGAACACAGAGACTTTGCAGGGAGAAGTTTTCAAGATTCATAATCAACTCTTCTTCAGTCAAGATGAAGTAACAGAAATGGGATTTATCATCTTGCTTGAAACAGCTAATGTCTGGACAAAATATAAAAAATAATGGTAATTAAGATATTGGACACCAGGCAATGAAAGACCTTGATACCTGAGAAAAAGGAGACAGATTAAGTGAGCCCTACAACTATCACTGATTACTGCCTGGAGAAAGTTTCCATACTATGTTGTAAAGAGGAGGAATCCAGCTAGAACCTGGTGGTCTCCTTAACTTGAGGAGGCAGAACTAAAAGATATCTAAGGAAGTCAAAGAGACTAGAGTTTGTAGGACAGAGAAGAGAGTTGGGGAAGATGGGGTGGTGGGGGGGAGAGAGAGAACAAGTGCAAGAGCACTCTGGGAATCTGAGAAGGTACACAAAAGGATTACAGTGACCAATCCTCAGAGCTCACAAAAAGCACAGAAATAGAAATAGTCCCACCATATAAAGTGGAAAATATCACAATTCATAGAACATCAGGTAGACGGCAAAATTAGCAGTGCAAAATTAGCCTGAGATTAGATTTGTCTCTGGTTTCATCTAGTAAAGTTTAAAAGCACAATTTGAAGGGATTAACTGTTTCTAAGTAATTTAGCTGCATTATAGAATGAAACCCAAAATATTTATAGAAATGCAACAATACTTAACATCCAATAAGGTGTAAAATTCATCATGTTTAGCATGCAATAAAAAATTATCAGGCATGCATAGAAGCAGGAAAATATAATTCATAATAAGGAGAAAATTCAATCAATCAAAACTGACCAAGAAGATAAAATTAGTTGACTAGGTCATTAAAATAGTTATTATAACAATATTCTATATAGTCAAGAAGCTAGATGAAAGATTGAACAAATTAAATAGAGACATGGAAGACAAAAAAAGACCAAAACTGAATCAAGGGAAGAAATCTATAATTTCTTGGATTAAAAAATACAAGATTTGGGATTAATGCATATTATAAGTTGCTAAAGAAAAGATTAGTGAAACTGAAGACATCACAATTGAAACTATGTAAAATAAAACATACAGAGAAAACGACTGAAAATAGTGAACAGAGTATCTGTGAACAGTGGGACAACCTCAAGCAGCCAAACATACATGTAATGAAAGTTTCTGAAGGGAAAGGAATGTGGCAGAAAAAAATGTTTCAAGATGTTTTTTAATGGTCAAACTTTCCAAATTTGGTAAAAATTATAAACTGTAGATCCAGGGTGCTAAATGAACCCTAAGCAAGAAAAACATGAAGAAAACTGTGCCATGCACATCATAATCAAATTGCTTAAAACCAGTGATATTGAGAAAAACTCCTAAAAGTAGCTAGAAGAACAAGACACATTATGTACATACAGAAGAACAAAGATAATGGTAAGAGCAGATTTCTTGTAACAAACAATGAATACTAGATGACAACAGAGCAATATCTTTAGTATACTGAAAGAAAAAATTACCAACTTACCTAGCAAAAATACCTTTCAAAAAGAAAAACATAAAAGCTAAAAGAAAACCAGGCTCGGTGGCTCAACCTGTAATCCCAGCACTTTGGGAGGCCGAGGTGAATGGACTGCCTGAGTCCACAGGTTTGAGACCAGCCTGGGCAACTTGGCAAGACCTTGTCTCTACAATAAATCAAAAAATTAGCCAGGCATGGTAGTGTGTGCCTGTAGTTCTGGCTACTTGGAAGCCTGAAGCAGAAGGATCGCCAGAGCTGAGCAGGTCAATACTGGGGTGGCCGTGAGTGTGCTACGGCACTCCAGCCTGGGTGACAGAGTGAGACTGCAACTCAAACAAACAAACAAACACGAAAGAAATCATCACCATCAGGACTGTCCAATAAAAAAATCTTAAAGGAAGTCCTCTAAACAGAAGAAAAATGGTACTTGTGGAAATTGTGATCTAAATGAAACAAGGAAGAACACCAGAAACAGAAAATACATAAGTAGATAGAATTGTTATCTTATTACTTAAATCTCTTTAGAAGATAATTTAATTGTTTAAAGTAAAAAATAATAATAATCGATTGAGAATTCACAATATATGTAGAATTAAAATGTATGACAAGAGCGTAAAGGCAGAGAAAGAAATAACAAAAGCATAGGGTCATAAGGTCCTTATACTATATATGAAGTGGTATAATATCACTTGAAGTCAGATGGAAAGAATCAAAATACATACTTGATGAGCTTTAAACCAATCACTAAATTAGACAATAAAGAGTTAATTAGGGGAGACTATATAAAATGTAAAAGCAAAAAAATTCATTTAAAAAGAAAATAGAAATAGAGAAAAAGGGGAACGAAGACCAAATGGGAAAAACAAACAAATATATATATACACACAAAAGACAATGCATAGCTATCCCATCTTTAAACTCAACCATATGAAAATACATGTTTATACACATATACATATGTAAATGTTTGTTTATAAAATATGTGTTTGTATATGTATATAAAATAAATGTTTTAACCCAATCTTACAAAATTCATATTATGTGTAAATTGTTCATACACCTCAGTTAGAAGACAGAGATTGTCAGACTGGATAAAAATGCAAGAACCCTGAAATTAGAAATAAGACAAAAACGACTGCTTTTTCCACTTCTATTCAGCATTATAATGGATATTCTAGTCAGGGAAATTAGGCAAGAAAAAAAATAAAGGCATCTATATTATAAAGGAGGAAGTAAAGCTATTTCTATTTCAGATGACATAATCTAGTATATAACTAATTTTAAAGAATCCCTCCCATATATGCTGAACCATATATGAGTTCAGCAGAGTTGAAAGACGCAAATTAATAAATAAAAAATCAATTATATTTCTATACTCTAGCAATGAACAATCCAAAAATGAAATTATAAAAAGTTTCATATAAAGTAGCTTAAAAAAATAATAAAAAATTTAGGAATAAATTTAGTAAAGAGTACAAAACTTATTCTAAAAACTACAAAATATGGTTGAAAAAAATTAAGGGGCTGGGTATAGTGGCTCATGCCTGTAGTCCCAGCTACCCAAGAGGTTGAGGTGAGAGGATCACTTGGGCCCAGGAGTTCAAGGTTGCAGAAAGCTATATTTACACCACTACATTCCAGTCTGAATGACCTGAATGACAGAACAAGAACTTGTCTCAAAAGAAAAAATGTAAATAAAAGAACACCTACATAAAAGGAAAGGTATCTCATGTTCATGGAGTGGAAGACTTAAATATTGTAAAAATGACAGTACATGCCAAAATTATCTACAGATTCAATACAATTCTTATATAAATTTCTGCTGATTTTTTTTTTTTTTGCCAAAATTGACAAGCTGATCCCAAAATTCGTATGGGAATGAGGGAACCCAAATATCCCAAACAATCTAGGAATTACACTTTGATTTCAGAATTTACTACAAAGTGACAGTAATCAAGACAGTGTAGTATTGGTGTGAGGAATGAACTATAGATCAATGAAATAAGATTGAGAATCCAGAAATAAACTTTTTGATTTGTGATCAGTTGATTTTTGACAACAATTCCAAGATCTTTCAATGAGGAAATAATAGTCTTTTTAACATATGGTGCTAGAATAACTGGATATTCACATATAAAAGAAAGAAGTTGGACTCCACTCATATCACAAATGACTCAAAATGGATTCAAGACCTAAATGTATGAGTAAAACTATAAAACTTTTAGAAAAAAACATGGAGTAAATATTCATGACTTTGGATTAGACAATAATTTCTTAGTTATGACATTAAAGCAAAGCAAAAAAAAAAAAAAAAAGAAAGAAAGAAAGAAAAAGGAAAAAGAAGGCTAAATTGGACTTAATTTTAAAAATTGCACTGCAAGGGACACCATTAAGAAAGTAAAAAGAACCTGCAGAATGAGAGAAAATATCTGCAAATAATACATTTAATAAGGGATGTTTCCAGAATGTGCAAAGAACTCATAGATTATCAATAAAAAGACAACCTAGTTAAAAATGGGTAACAACTTTGGATGGATATTTCTCCAAAGATATATAAATGGCCTGTGACCACATAAACAGATGATAAGCATCATTAGTCACCAGAGAAGTGGAAATCAAAAATATAATGAGATATCATTTCATATCCACTAGGATGGCTACAATAAAAAAGATAGACAATAATAAATGTTGACAAGAATGTTGAAAATTTGAAATCCTAATACATTGCTGGTGGGAATGTAAAATGGTGTGGCTGTTATGGAGAACAGTTTGTTAGTTTCTCAAAAAGGTAAACATAATCATTCCTTATTCCATACAATCAAATTCTACTCCCAGGTATCTATGCAAGAATAACAAAAACATACATCCACACAAAAATATGCTCCAGTGTTCACAGCAGTATTCATAATAGCCAAAAAGTGGGAACAAATCAAATGTCCATTAACTGAAAAATGCACACACAAAATTGATACAGCCATACAGTAGAACTTTATTCAACCATAAGAAGGAACAGAATATTAACATATGCTGCAACATAAATGAACCTTGAAAACATTATGCCAACTGAAAAAAATCAGATACAAAAACCTACATAATGTACCATTCCATTATAGAAAATATCCAGAATAGACAAATTTATAGAGTCAGAAAGTATATTAGTGGTTGCCAAGGTCAATTGTGGGAGATGGGAGTAAATATTTTTTACTGCTAACACAGGCAGGGTTTCTTTTTGGGGTGACAAAATGTTCTAAGATTAGCGACTAGAAATATTTACTCAATTTTGTAAATATACTGAAAGTCACTGAACTGTACACTTTAAATGAGTGAATTTTATATATGGGAATTATATTTCATAAAGCTGTCAAAATAAATGAATTAGTAAAATGTGGAGTGAAAGTACACTGTAATCTGCTCCTTGGGGAAATGGACACGATTGACATAGGACATCCAATTCCCTGTAACTCCTTTACCATCTCTAAGGTGGCTCAAATGACCACCTCAAAGATCTTCCACATCAGAGCAGTGTCTCTGTAGGTCTTGATTTCAATGGCATTGATCATTTTACCTTGAAAGAGCCCAAACCTGGCTCCTGTGGCAATGAAACTATCGCAGAACACACCAAAATGTGGGCCTTCACCAAACATGGTCTGCATAAGGCAGAGATCTTCTGGACGTTGAAGGGAGTCTTTTATTTTTATTTTTATAGGGATGTGAGGTACAAGTGAGGGTTAACTACATAAGTAGGCTGCATGCCGGTGAAGATTGGACTTCTGTCTCTCACTCCCCCTGGTGATGGACCAGGTACCCTTTGTGTTGTCATGTATCCCCATCCTCTTTTCTCTCTCCCTCCCCTAGCAGTGCCCAGTGACTGCCAATCCCTCCCTTGTGCTAATGTGACTAATGTTCAGCCAAGAAGGACATCTTTAAACAGAGTTTAAGGAAGAGAGAAGACCCAGAGCTGCTGTGGGGACCAGGAGTCCCAAAATTGCATGGTGCAGGCTGGCTGGGCGCTCCAGGCTGGAAGCAACCTTGCATGGAAAGAAGTGCAATTCCTCTTAGGTGAAGTGGGAATGATAGGGTGGCTTCTCCCCCAGGTTCAACGGTTTGGGATCCTCCTCAAAGGCTCTCTGGGTGAGCAAGATAATAACGGGGAAGTCTTCAGCCGCTCGGGTAACAGAAAGGTATCCACAGAGGGCGGTGAAATTAAAGTTTCAGGTCCACAACGCTGGCTACTGTGGTTGCTGCCAGCTATGTGGTCCAGATCTTCACTACTGATGCCCGTGTGCTTGTGGCTGCTGTTCAGGAAGGGTGACACCTCCCTGGGGAGCTGGGAAACTGAGTACCATAGTGGCAACTTGATGTACCAGGGCAGATGGTGGAACGCCTTCCTCTGGAGAGCTAGACTGGGGCTCACCAAGGGAGGTGCCATCCAGAAGGCGAAAGGGGGCGTGGCCAGGGCAGACACCTCGGCCTCCAGTTACCTGAAGGGTTGGAAATGCTCTTCCGTGGTGGGCAGGGTGTTTCTGTAGTGGCCACAGGCTAGGACAGGCATGTAGTGAGCTGCCAGGGGCTGGAGGCTGCTCTTGGCCGGATAGCACAATTTGTCCTGAGGTCTGGGCTCACCTGCCATGGTAGGGGTATCCAGTGAGAGCTTCCAGGACCCCGCAGGGCCACAGGGACATTTTAACTCTTAAGCCCTATCTATTGTCTGATGTTTTTCTTTAAACACATAAATCACCCTTTTGGAAAGCAGGAGGTGGGTGTGGGGTAGGGGTGGTGGTGGTGGAATTTTTTCATATCCATGAATGCTTTCATTCTTGTTAGATGTATCAATGATTAAATACATTCACATGTATTATCTAACTAATTTACATTTGGGAATGGTTATTTTAAAAACTTGCTAGTCCACATTGAGGGGTGCAGGAAGCAACCAGAGGGGCGGCTCCCAAAATGGCGCCGACACACCAGACAACAAAGGCCCTAGGTCCCAGCTTCTGTGAGCACAATTCCCCTTGCATTTCAAACCTACAAGCCTCCAATCCTTAGCCAGCTTTGTTATGCGTCCAATAGGACTATAACATGGCATCGGCCCCACCCTACTCCCATGCAGCTCCTCCAATAGGAACATAGCACGGCCCCTTCCAGCCTGTCAGACTGATAAATACAGCCCTCTCCCCGCAACTCTCTCTCTTTTTTTCTTTTTCCCCCTGTTACATATCCTCTCTGTAACAGCCCCTTTTAATAAATCTCTTGGTCCTGGTCGGGTGTGGAGTCATTACTGGCACCGAAATTCTTTGACACATACTTAAAGACCAGAGTCAAAAGAGAAGAAATGGGTCTTCTCATTTCTTGGTTTCTTTCTTTCTTAGGTAAGCAAGCTATTAGTCAGGAAGAATTACCTAAAAATTAATTTACACCTGGTAATAATACTTGATTATTAAAGGAAAAGATTAACACTGAAAGCAACATGTGGGTTAGTCCATACAACTTTAAGTATATGTGACTTCATTGAAAAAAATTACCATTGCAATTAATTTCTTAAGGGTTAATTATTAGATAATCTGTACCTATGTCCTAAGTTAAATGGATAAAATAGAAAATAAATGATACATAGAAAACATACAATATAGGTTATTTTTATTATTTAAATATGCACAATTATATGCATATATAATATATACACACATATAGAAATTTTAACCATCAGAAAATTTGATGGAATTTCTAGAACATCATAATACGATTGCCCATTTTACTGGCAAACTACCCCCCTTTTCTGGGGGGGGGTTGGGTTCTCACTCTGTTGCCCAGGTTGGAGTGCAGTGGCACTATCATGGCTCACCCACCATAGCCCAATCATCCTTCTACTTTGACCTCCAAAGTGCTAGGAGTACAGGTGTAAGCACCCAGCCCTTAATCCTCCCATTTTTGACTTGCACTAAATTTGCATTTTAAATTGTAATTTAGACTTCTTTCTGCTTACCAAGAAAGAAAGAGTAAGCATATTCATATTCACCAGAAATATTTTTAGAATTAAGAAAAAGATTAGGTATGTCATGAATGCTTAAAATATTTGTAGATACTAGTTAATTTTTCATTGACTACTGTAAAATATACACAAATCTATTTTATTATTGTTTTTTTGGTCAGAGTCTTACTCAGTATTAACCTATATTTTTCATATTTTTATGCTACTTTATGGTCTAGAATCATTGAACATCTTTTTAAAAATTACTTGTATTTTGCAGAAGATTAAAATAAGACCCCTACCTATCCCCATACACAAAAATCAACTCCAAATGGACCAAAGACCTAAATGTAAAACCTCAAACTATAAGAACCTTAGAAAATGCAGGAGACACCCATATTGAAATTGAAACTGGCAACCAAGTCCTGATCGAAACCCCAAGTGACCATGCCATAAGAGATAAGATAGACAAGTGGGACCTCAGCAAAGTGACAAACTTCTGCAAAGCCAAAGAAACCATTGAGAGAGTGGGAGACAGCACACAGACTGGGAAAAAATATTTGCCAACTGTATGTCTGACAAGGGCCTAACATCTAGGATCTATAAGGAATTCAAAAGTGCTGAAATGAAAACAACAAACAGCCCCATTACAAAGTGGGCAAAAGATATGAATAGACAGTTCTCAAAAGAAGACATACGAGCAGCCAACAGATACATGAAAAAATGCTCAGCCTCACTAGTCATCAAAGAAATGAAAATTAAAACCACACTGAGATACCACCTAGCTCCAGCGAGGATGGCCATCATCAATAACTCAAAAAACAACAGGTCCTGGAGAGGATGCTGGGAAAAGGGAACACTTCTACACTGTTGGTGGGGTGTAAACAAGTACAGCCTCTGTGAAAAACAGTGTGGTGATTCCTAAAAGATCTAAAAATCGACCTGCCATACGACCCCACAATCCTCCTACTGGGGATATATCCAGAAGAACTCTCTAATTACTCCATGAAAACATGCACATGCATGTTTACTGCAGCATTATTTACAATAGCAAAAACATGGAACCAGCTATGCTGCCCATTGAAAGAGAACTGTATAAAAATATGTGGTACATATACACAATGGAATATTACACAGCCATAAAGGACAACATTATGAACTTTGCAGCAATTTGGATGGATTTAGAGGCTACAATACTGAGTGATCTACCACAGAACAAAGAACCGAGTATCACATATTCTCACTCATATTCAGACCTCGAACAATTATCATAATACTATAAGAAAAGGATTGACAGTAGTGGGAAACTGCCAGGGGAAGGTGAGGGCGAGATTGACAGTAGTGGGAAGCTGCCAGGGGAGGGGGGAACACACCTCATCAACAAGGGTACCTGCATAATGAACATTTGTATATCCAACCCTGAGTTGTACCTCATATATTTAAAATTAAAAATTAAAAAATTTACTTGTATTCATTTTTAGAGTTGTTTCAATACTGAATATTTAAGTTTTATTATAAAGTGTTAAATATACAAGCAGAAAGGTTATAAGATATTCTTCTGATGAGCTTCTAATCATGAGCCAGAAAATTTCAATTTAGTCCATAAATAATAAACATCTATTCTATTGTAAATACTTCTGTCATAACATTATTGCAAAGAAGGAGTGACTCTCAGGAGAGAGATTTGAGTTATTCCCAGGAAAAGAATACATTACATTTCACCTACTCTTCAATTAAGTTATGAATTGCATTCAACAAGAGCAAATGATGGCATATTTTCTGTTTTCTTATTCTGTCACTGTCCTAGTTTGTCTCAAGTAGAAAAATTATCCTCACTTTTAAAAAATTGAAGCTTGACTTTGGCATAGATTAAAATTTTCTCAGATCTCAGCTATGACAACTAGTATTCTTTTAGTTTGAAAGTTACAAAGGTCTTGGCATATATCTCCAAGGCAGGATGTAGACTCCTTTCCATTCAATTTTCCAAGTACAGTTGAGCCTTGAACTACATGGACGCTAAGGGTATCAACCTCCCTTCCATGCAGTCCAAAATCCACACGTAAGTTTTGATTTCTCAAAAACATAACTACTAATAGCCTACTGTTGACCAAAATTCTTACAATAACTTAAACATTTGATTAACACATACCATTTTGTATCTTATATGTATTCTATACTGTATTCTTATAATAAAGTAGGTTAGACAAAAGAAAATGTTATTAAGAAAATCATAAGGAGGAGGAAATACACTTACAATATATACTGTATTTATCACTACTATAAGTTTACAACATCTGTTTACAAGATGAATTGTCTGTCTGAAATGGCAGAAAACCGCAGCTGCTGACCTCAGTCTATGGTATATATCGAGCAATTCAACTTTGTCTTTTAATGTCATGACTTTTCTGTTTCTTGGGAGCACTTCCGGCAACACTAGTGGCATTCTCTATGGGTCCCGTGGTGTTATTCAAGGTTTGCAGTATTGCACTAAGCACAATGAAAAATACTTGAGAACCTTGAGAGGTCACTTTTTACTGTGATATGCAATTTACTGGAAAGATGAACTGCTCATGCCGAGGGGATTAGCATCAAGTGGCGTTTTAAGTGGATACTCATAACACTTGAGCTCACCACAACAGGCAGGAGGTGGCTACAAAGTACTATAGCAGTACATTATGTATTGCAGTTATAATTTAATACTGCTTCTTTACATTTGTTTACATTTCTCTAGACTATGAATAGTGTCATTTATGGTCTGCAGTGTTTGTGTATGCAAGTTTTGATAAATTTTAACATTTAATAATAGATTTGGCTGAGTGCGGTGGCACATGTCTATAATCCTAGCACTTTGGGAGACCAAGGAGGAAGGACTACTTGAGCCCAGGAGTTCGAGACCAGCCTAGACAGCATAGCAAGACCTCGTCTCTACAAAAATAAAAAAATTAGCTGGGTGTGGTGGCCCACACCAGTAGTCCCAGCTACTCAGGAGGCTGAGGAAGAAGGATCATCTGAGCTCAGGAGGTCGAGGCTGTGGTGAGCTGTGATCATGCCATTGCACTCAATCCTGGGTGACAGAGTGAGACTCCAATTCAAAATAATAATAATAATAATAATAGTGATAGATTTGTATATATTTTATGGTAGTCAATGAAAAATAAACAGCATCTACATATATTTTATGTATTTATGACATACGTAACTTTTTTCTTAATTTTAAAAAATATTTCAAGGCTATGTGTTTCATCTGCAGGTTTTTCCAAATTGTCACAAATCTCCAAAAATCTTTCCAATATATTTGTTGAAAAACATTAACTTATAAGTGGACCCACACAGTTCAAACCCATATTATTCAGGGGTCAATTGTAGTCTAATTTCATAGAATCCTGAATGTTCAAGTGGCATGGAACCTTAGACATAATCTGGTCCAAAGCTATCATCATATATATTAAGACATTGAGTTTGCGGGAGATGATGTAATGTGTTCCAGGTCAAATGGATTAGTGGCTGAGATAGGATTGGAATCCAGCGTTTTTTATTTTCCTTTATCCAAGTCCTTTTGGTCTTTTCTTTTCTGAAGGACTCAAAATGAACTAGATGACCTCTCAAGGTTCTTTCCAGCATTGGGATTCTGTGGAGTAGATTGCAATTGAGAAATTTGTATAAACTTGGCCTTGTTTCAGCTGTGGTGAATTTCTGAAAGAATGCAATTTTTTCTTTGAATTCTATAAACTACCAGAGAAATTATTCCACAATTAGCTATTTATTATTGTCAATGAGCTGGAGTATGCTATTGTGAGGAAAATGCTATTTCTAGGCTGCAAACGCCACTGGATACATTTGGTCTTGTACTTCGTGAAAAGATATCAGGGAACTAATTATAGTGGGTGGGTTTCTCTTTGAAGAATGCTTACTCATTACTTCTCACAAAAAGTATTGCTACTGTCTGAGAAACTGGGAAAATAACATCAGCCTTCTGGGTCCTGCTTGTTTTATGCAGCATGAGTAAATAGTTAAACAGCTCAGGGTCAAAGTTCAGAGAAATGGCATGGGTCATTAGACAAGATCAGGTACATTCAAGGTATGGTCGTAGACTGTGACATGGGCCATTAGTAACAACACCGACAATGACATCACATCACGACTGGCATTAATGGTGGTCACCTAATTAGCTAATCCCATTTTCAGCAGCACTGACATGATGGCCCTTGTTTACATTGGTAGGACACTGACTTGCAAGTTCTCATTCCTCCACTGCTGGTTAGCTCCATTTTTGGTTTGAACATAGATGTTGATATTTAGAAGAGAAATTTAGCCTATTAGCTGAACACTGATCAGAATTGTGAATTAGAAGATTAGTGACTGGGAACATTTTGAGTCCCTGGGAAACAAAGGTTTCTGCTTTGACAGGATGCTACTAGACCTGATACAAAATTTTTTTTTTTTGAGTTGGAGTCTCACTCTGTCGCCCAGACTGGAGTGCAGTGG